>NC_057729.1:6498753-6533157 GCF_004010195.1 Chiloscyllium plagiosum | reverse complement strand
GGTTTATAAAATCATGAGGGGCATTAATAGAGTGAATAGCCAAGGTCATTTTTCCAGGTTAAGGGAGTCCAAAACTAGAGGGCCTAGGTTTAGGCTGAGAGGGGAAAGATTTAAAAGGGAGCTGAGGTGCAAATTTTTCATGCAAAGTGTGGTGCATGTATGGAATGAGCTGCCAGAGGAAGTTGTGGAGGCTGGTACAATTACAACATTTAAAAGGCATCTGGATGGGTACTCAAACAACAAAAAAGCTGTCTACATTCAGGAACAGTGCAGAGGATGGATATATGAATAGGAAGGGTTCAGAGGGATTTGGGATAAATACTGGAAAATGGGACTAAATTAATTTAGCATATTTGGTCAGCATGGACGTGTTGGACAAAAGGGTCTGTTTCCATGCGATACATCTCTATGACTCTATAAATGATTTTGTAACTGCCTGATTTATGAAGCGTAGTTGCGTTCTTTGTTTAAAATGTCTGAATTCAGACAGGGAATCCATGGCTTTCCAGTTCGTTAGGTGTTATAGCATTTGATATCCATCTCCCTGCTGTTCTGATATTTGTCCATTTAATATTCAACTTTATGCATTTATTATGTGTTTTCAACCTTGTACTTAGTGTTCCACTTATTTCTTTTCTTGGCTTGATTTTAAGACTTGTTCTATTAGCTCTGCACTGTTCCTGAATATTGACAGCTTTTTTGTTGTTTGAAAGGTTTCCATTAGCTTAACATGGGGCTGACTCCTGATGACTATACAAATTGCAAATGTCAGTGAAGACCATCACAGTGAATTGCATCTGTGAGCACTATTAGCCTGTTATTCATAATGCAAAGGTGAAGTCAAACTTTATCTACACTCTTTATATTAATTGCTCCAGAAATGTTGTTTTGGTCCTAAGGAGATTGAATGAAACAGAACACAGCCAGTAGCAATCATCTACTTCCATCTCCATATCCTTTATGCAATGCAGAGCTTTAGCCTAGAAACTGGATTTATGCATGGCTCACCCCAAAGATTTCAACCTTTCCAGAAAAGAGCATATTTTGGTTTCTTTGCCATGTTAGCAGAATACAATTAGAGACCTGCCAGAACTTGACAAAATGTGTGTTACTTACCTCAGGTGACAGATTATGCTTATGCTTCTTTTGCATTGACCTTTACAAGTGAAAAGGATCCGGTATCTGTTTTACAACTCTAAAACTAAAAAAAGTACATGAAACTCAGTATCTTATAGAAATAGTAGTGCAGTTTGTATTTTGAATACATGAAATATGAGCAGCATTGGACCCTTCAGCCCTTGAGCCTGGTTCACCATTCAGTAAGATCATGGTTGATCTGTGTGTGTTTTGAGTTGCAGATTCTCAACTCTGCTTGATAACCTTCAGATCCCTTGCCAACAGATGTTGGAAGGTGAGCTTGGCAGAGATGATGACTAACCTGTACAACTTGTAATCACAGACTGTCAACATGTCATTGTGTCAGACAATAATCACACTGAGAGATGAAATTGTAACAAGGGTTACATGGCATTGTTCACTCACCATGTATCAGCAGTTAGCAGTAACTGATTTTGGGGACGTAGGAATATCTAGGATCCACTAAGCAACCCCTTCGACTAGATCATGAACACCGCATCCTGCTTGTTACTTCCAATCTGATTAAGTTCCATATACAGACTCTTTGATTGCTGAAAGCCCCATCATGAAAACCTTCAAGATCTTAACCTGTCTATGAATATTTTCATATGTGTGAATATTTGATTGATAATTAATATTAGGTAACTTCAAATAAGTGTATCCGGATTCAGAATGATGAAGAAAAGAGCTGAGTTAAGAATATTAAATAGGGTCAATAAAGATTTTCTCAGCTTGACTTAACTCAGTTCAGAACTGACACACTTTGTATGATCTAATGGCAAAATTAAGAAACTATATGGAAGCTTAAGTTTGGACTCTTCAATGTTTTATTGATTTTTGACCAGAAATACTACTTCTGACTCATTTTTCTTCAATCCATTTTCTGAAAGGCAGAATCTGATTTCCTGCTTTGGCTCAAGTTTGCAAAATGCAGCCACTCCCATGGCCAGTTCCAAAGATCTGATCCCAAAGGTTGATGGACGTATTTCCTGAAACCTAACAGAAAGCATAGATTGTGCCCATAAGCACACTGCTGCTGCAATGGGAAAATAGCAAATAAAGCATGTTCCATTTGTACCAACACACGAAGATGTAAAACCTCTCCTCAAGACTGTACAAAATGGATATATATTCAACAAGGAAACATCAAAGATATGACAAGATGATAGCCAACTTGACTGAAAAATCATGAGATAGGAGAGGAGTAGGCCATTCAGTCCATCGAATCTTCTCCATCATTCAGTGTGATCATGGCTGAATCATTGAATCCCTACAGTGTGGAAACAGGCCATTTGACCCAACAGGTCCACACCGACCCTCGGAAGAGTAACCCACCCAGACCCATTCCCCTACCCTATTACCCTATATTTACCCCTGACTAATGCATGTAACCTATACATCGCTGAACACTAATGACAATTTAGCATGGCCAACCTACCTGACCTGCACATCCTTGGACTGTGGGAGGAAACTGGAGTACTGGAGGAAACCCATGCAGACACAGGGAGAATGTGCAAACTCCACACAGACAGCCGCCTGAGGCTGGGATTGAGGCCGCATCCCTGGCGCAGTGAGGCAGCAGCACTAACCACTGAGCCACCGTGCCACCTACGATGCACTAATGATCTTCAACTCCACTTTTTTGCCTTTCCCCATTACTCTTACTGATTAAAAATCTGTCTATCTCAGCCTTAAATATACTTAATGGCTCAACCTCAACAGCCTTCTCCGGTAAAGACTTCCACAGTTTCACTACACTTTGAGAGAAGATTTCTCCATGTCCCTGTCTTGAATATGCAATTCCTTATTGTGGGATTATATCCTCTGGTCCTCGACTGTCTCACAAGGGGAAACAACCTTTCCAGATCTACCTTGCCAAGTCTGGTGAAAGAAACTTTATAGTTTGGCACAGAATTGAATGCAGCATTAGTGAATTGAGAGAGATAGAACCCCTAGAGTACAAAGTAGGCCATTCAGCCCATTGAGTGCACACTGACCTTCCGAAGAGCATCCCAACCAGACTCGTCCTCCTACCCTATCCACGTAATCATGCATTAGGCCAATCCACCTAATCTACACATATTTGGATTGTAGTAGGAAACCAGAGCACCCAGAGAACCACACAGACATGGGGAGAATGTGCAAACTCCACACAATTGACTTAGTCTGGAATCGAACCCGAGTCCCTGGTGATGCAGCAGTGCTAAACAATGAGCTACCATGGGTTTGGCTTCTCTATTACACCATTGATGGTAAGCTACTCACTGTTGATGAATCTCCCATGACACAGTGCTCAGCTTCTTTATATCAACTTTTACTCCCTCCTCAGAGATTAGATTCCCAGACCAAGGTTAATGAGTTAACTCACATTAATGAGACCTAAAAATAATCAATAATCTACCTCCAAATTCTCACACTGATAATGAAACACAGCTGACTCCAAGGAGACAGGATTAAAGCCTCAACCCTCACATCAAATCAACAATTTAACTGGTTATTCAGCTGACATGCTGTTGGTGGGGGCTGTGGACAGATTACCTGTCATAATATGTACTTCCTAAGCAGTGCCATCAGTTCAGAAATATAATAATTTGGTTTGAATAACTTTGGGAAGTCATTGAGATGTGTCAGGTGCAGCTCCCTCAGATGCCCCTCATGGGCAGCATGGTAGCTCAGTGGTTAGCACTGCTGCCTCGCAATGTCAAGGAACTGGGTTCAATTCCTGCCTATGGGTAACTGTGTGGTGTTGGCACATTCTCCCAGTGTCTGTGTAGGTTTTCTCTGGATGCTCCAGTTTCCTCCCACAGTCCAAAGATGTGCAGGCCAAGTCAATTGGCCATGCTAAATTGTCCATAGTGTTAGGTTCATTAGTCAGAGGGAAATGGTTCTGGGTGGGTTACTCTTCCGAGGGTCAGTGTGGACGTGTGTGGCCAAATGACCTGTGGGAATCTAATCTAAACTTATGCTGTTTTTCAATTGGAATGTATTTTTTATTTGGCTTTTCGGATGCAGTTGACTCTTCTGGGACCCATCCCTAGTTAAACAATGGTTTTAAGATTCAGCCAGATGATGTGGGACTGGGATCACAAAAGAAGAGAACAAGAAATGAAAACAGACAGACCATCCAGCATTGATGAAGGCAAACACAACTGTGTCGACACTATGAAGTCCAACTTGCTAACATATGGGGGCTGTCAGAGCTGACAGAGCTGTCTCACAGATGAGTCAAGCAAACAGCCTCATATCGTCATACTCATGGAATCATAACTTACCGGCAATGTCTCAGACCCTACCATCACCATCCCTGGATATGTCTTGTCTCAGCGACAGGACAGACTCAGCAGAGATGGAGGCACGGTGGCATACAGTTGTGAGGAAATGCTCTGGGACTCCTCAACATTGACTCTGGATGCAATGATGTTTCAGAGCATCAGATCAAACTTGGGAAAGGGAAATGTCTGTTGATTATCATGTACCGTCCACCCTCAGCTGATGCACCATGCCCACAAGCAACTATTCCTTTCATCACTGACACTCCGTATCAGCAGCATGTACTACCTACTAGATGCATTACAGAAATTTACCAAAGATCCTCAGACAGCACCTTCCAAACCCATTTAGCACTTCCCTTTTGAAGGACAAATACAGATACGTGGGAACACCACCCCTTTGAAGTTCCCTTCCAAGCCAGTCACCATGCTGACTTGGAAATATATCAGCATTCCATCACTATCACTGGGTCAAAATCTTGGAATTCCCTCTCTAAGGGCATTATGGATCAACCAACAACACAAGGACTGTAGTGGTTCAAGATGGCAGCTCACCATCATTTTCCAAAGGCAACTATGGTAGGCAATAAATGCCAATGGTGCCCACATCATATATCTGAATAAAAAAAACTCCTCCATGTTGAAAGCACTTGCAGGAAGCACTAAAGGTGGCAAGGACACAGAATGTACTCTGCATGAGTGAGTTCAATAGCTACTATCAAGAGTGGCTGAGCAGCAGTATTACTGATTGAGCTGGTCAGGTCTGACAGGACATATCTGCTAGACTGCATCTGTGGCAGGTGGTGAGGGAAAAAATATACTTTACCTCATCCTCACCAATCTGCTGGCTGCAAATGCAACTGTCCATGACATGATCGGTAAAAGTTACTACCATGCATTCCTTGTGTAGACAAAGTCTCATCTTAGAATAATCTCCATTGTGTTGTGTGGCATGATCATCATATTAAATAGAATAGACTTTGAACAGGTCTAGCAACTCAAGAATAGGCATCCATAACAGCTGCAGAACTCTACTCCAATCAGGGATGGATATGACTGCAGCTTAATGTTTCATGATACAAATGCTACAGGAAGGACAGAAAGGAAGGCAAGAGAGGAGGGAGAGTGATGTTTTTGATAAGGGATAGCATTACAGCTGTGCTGAGGGTGAATATTCCTGGAAATACATCCAGGGAAGTTATTTGGGTGGAACTGAGAAATAAGAAAGGGATTATCACCTTATTGGGATTGTATTATAGACCCCCTAGTAGTCAGAGGGAAATTGAGAAACCAATTTATAAGGAAATCTCAGCTATCTGTAAGAATACTAGGGTGGTTATGGTATGGGATTTTAACTTTCCAAACATAGACTGGGACTGCTAAAGTGTTGAGGGTTTAGATGGAGAGGAATTTCTTAAGTGTGTACAAGACAATTTTCTGATTCAGTATGTGGATGTACCTACCAGAGATGGAAAGTCTTTAGAAATGAGGTAACAACAGTCCAGAGAAAGTATATTCCTGTTAGGGTGAATGGAAAGGCTGGTAGGTGTAGGAAATGCTGGATGACTAAAGAAATTGAGGGTTTGGTTAAGAAAAAGAAAGAAGCATATGTCAGTTACAGACAGGATAGATCAAATGAATCCTTCTAAGAGTATAAAGGCAGTAGGAGTATACTTAAGAGGGAAATCAGGACGGCAAAAAGGGGACATGAGATAGCTTTGGCAAACAGAATTAAGGACAATCCAAAGAGCTTTTACAAATACATTAAGGAAAAAAAGGGTAACTCGGGAGAGAATAGGGCCCCTCACAAATCAGCAAGGCAGCCTTTGTATGGAGCCGCAAGAGACGGGAGAGATTTTGCATCATTATTTACTGTGGAAAAAGACATGAACGATATGGAATGCAGAAATGGATGGTGACATCTTGAAAAATGTCCATATTACAGAGAAGGAAGTGCTAGATGTCTTGAAACATATAAAAGTGGATAAATCCCCAGGACCTGATCAGGTGTACCCTAGAGCTCTGTGGGAAGCTAGAGAAGTGATGGCAGGACTTCTTACTGAGATATTTGTATCATCGATAGTCACAGGTGCGGTGGCGGAAGACTGGAGGTTGGCTAACGTGGTGCCACTGTTTAAGAAGGGCGGTAAAGACAAGCCAGGGAACTATAGACCAGTGAGCCTGACCTCGGTGGAGGGCAAGTTTTTGGAGGGAATCCTGAGGGACTGGGCTTACATGTATTTTATTAGGGATAGGAGAAAGTGAGGACTGCAGATGCTGGAGATCAGAGCTGAAAATGCGTTGCTGGAAAAGCGCAGCAGGTCAAGGAGCAGGAAAATCGACATTTCGGGCATGAAGATTGTCATGGTTTTTGCAATCAGTCATCTCAGCTCCAGGACATCTCTGCATGAGTTCCTCATAGTAGTGTCCAAGGGCCAACCATTTTCAGCTGCTTAATCAATGACTTTCCGTCCATCATAAGGTTAGAAGTGGGGATGTTCACTGATAATTACACAATGTTCCTGCCATTCATGACTCCTCAGAGACTGAAGCATTCCATGCCTAAATGTAACAAGGTCTGCACAATACCCAGAGTGGCAAGTAACATTCACATCACACAAATGCCAGGCAATGATTACTTCCAACAAAAGAGAATCTAACCATCAGTCCTTGCCATTCAATGGTATCAGGGTACTGTTATAAGAGCCTTGGTGAATTTCTGCAATTCACCTTGTCAATGGTGCATACTGCTGGTACTGAGTGTTGGTGATGGAGAGAGTGGATGTGGCCCCAGTCAAGTGGCTTGCTTTGTTCTAAATATCCTCAAGCTTGTTGAGTATTATTGGAGTTGTACTCATCCAAATAAATCAGAATATTCCACTAAACTATTAATTTGTTCCTTGTAGATGGTGGACAACTTTGGAGAGTCAGGAGGTAGATTACTGGCTGTAAGATTGATTAGATTAGATTCCCTACAGTGTGGAAACAGGCCCTTTGGCCCAATCAGTCCACATCAACCCTCCGAAGAGTAACCCACTCAGACCCATTTCCCCCTGACTAATACACCTAACACTATGGGCAATTTAGCATGGCCAATTCACCTAACCTGCACATCTTTGGACTGTGGGAGGAAATCAGAGCATGTGAAGGAAACCCACACAGACACAGAATGTGCAAACTCCACACAGACAGTCACCCCCGAGGCTGGAAACCTGGGAACCTGGTGCTATGAGGCAGCAGTGCTAACCATTGAGCCACCGTGCCACCTTTAGCCTCTGACCTGCTTTTGTAGCCACAGTATTTATATGGCTAGCCCAATTCAGCTTCTGGTCACTACCTTCGAAATTGTAAAGGGCTGCAGATACATGGAGAACCAACATCTGCAAGTTCCCTCCAAGCCACTTACCATCCTGACTTGGAAATATATCACTGCTCTTTCACTGTTAATAGGTCAAAATACTGCCTTGATCAGCATTCTGGGATCATCTTACATAATTTCATACTGCAAGAAATTACAGAGAGTTCGGAAAGCAGCCATCATAAGCCCAGACCCCTCCCACCCTGTATATATTCTCTTCCGCTCTCTTCTGTCAGGTTGAACATACAAAAGTTTGAAAACACATACCAACAGATTCAAGAACAGCTTCTTCCATGCAAGCAGTCCCACATTGTTGCATCACCAGGTCGACAGCTCATTATCGGCATCCGATCTTTGAATGGACCTCTTATATATTAAAGTTACGATGCACCGCACCTTCTCTGTATCTGTAACATTGTATTCTGCATTCTGTTCTATTATCATAATGTCCTTATGTCAGGCATGACTTGACTTGATAACACACAAAATAATCACGTACGTGTGACAATAATAAATCAAATCAAATAAAAAAGGCAGCTCTTTGCCACCTTCCAGATGGCAACTAAGGATGGACTATAGAGATGGACTGTCTGCTGACCCACACAGTGATGCCCATATCCTATGAGCAAATAAGTAAAAAGAGACATACATCCCCTTAGCTGTCGGGCCTTAGAAAACAGGTTAGGTTTAATCACAACAAATCCATTCTTTTGATGGTTATTTTTCGTATGTGAACACACAAATGACCAAATTTATTGAAAATTCAATTCATAACCCATGGTCACTGAGGTCAGGTACACATTGTGAGATTAGCTTGAATAGAGACAGCATGGTGTTCCACCTTCTCATTTTAATTTGAAAATTTGTCAACCAAGAAAGATCAGACCGTATCTGACTTGGTCCTAAGAATTGGCAGATGATCTAAGAGTGACATGCAATTGTTAAGCACTGTGAGCTAGAGTTTATTACACATCCCAAATTCACTTTGAGAAGATGGGTGGGTGAGCCATTTTCACTGCAGTCCACCCAGTGAAGATATGCCTTTCGAGGGCATACTCTAGGACTTTGATCTAAAAACAATGAAGGAATGGATCTGTAGTTTCAAGTATGATGTATAGCTTGGAGGAGAATTTGCATGTGGGTTCTCCACACTTGTTGCTTTTATTTTTCTAAGTGACGGCAGCCAAATATTTAGAAGATGCTGTTGAAGGAGCCTGGGTGAATCGTAATGAGGCCAATAATGTATATTCATAACTCTCTTTCTCCCATTATAATAAATCCTCAGCTCACTGTGGATGAATTTTGATCTCAACACTTGACAGGAACCTTGAAGAAGTGTAAGGATGTAATTGTTTCATACGTGAGTCATCGCTCTGTTTAAATTGAGTAACGTGATTTAGGTTGCATTTATATCTAAACTAAAGTAACAAAGGAAATGAAAGTGTGTTTCATCTCTTTGACAAACATCAGTAATACTGGCAATTTGGAGTTGTGTGCTACCAAGCTGCTAATTATACTATTTCAATATCATTTAGTGTCTAATAACTGAATATGTCTGTAGTGTGATTGAAATTGATTATTAATTTACTATTCACACCTGTAATATTAAAGTTATAGACTGCAGAATTCACTTTCAGAGTCAAACCAAAGCAGTAACAATGCCCTAAATTTTCAAGTTGGGATAATTCAGAGCTCCACAAACACACCTTGCACTGGCTGGTGTCTAATTTCTCTGCGGGGGGGGGGGGGGGGTTAGTGAGTGGGGTGCAGGTAAAAATTGGAGCGATGAACACCAGTCCTGGAAAGAGTTTGGATGCAGCTACAAGTGGACAGTATTCCATCATTCTTCTGTACTGTACCTTATAGATGGTGGACAGGCTTTGGGGAGTCAGGAGGTGAGTTACTTGCCACAGTAGTCCTAGCCTCTGACCTGCTCTTGTAGCCACTGTGTTTACATGGCAAGTCCAGTTGTAACACCATTGAATATCTTTGGGTGATGGTTAGATTGTCTTTTATTGGAGATGGTCATAGCCTCAATGTCTCACTGTCCAATTCACACCTCCTTGGGAGCTGAAACTCCAATCCCTTATTTCCCTCCAGTTCATTTTGAGTTATGCCAAGATACTGAGAGAACAATATCAGAAAGCTTACATTGCTACTTCACAAAATCCCAAAGTTGTCTTCCTTTTCTTATGGAAATGAGACATCAAGTCAATTCTTGAACTGAGCGTCCATTAGTGAAAACAATCTCCCATCCACTCAACAATTTGATGCTGATGGTATTGTTACATCACCTTATCATTATGTCCTCTCCTGCTTTCTTGGCTTTGCACAAAATGAGCCTGTACATCAATCTAATTTTAGATTTAATAACTCTGATCATGGCTGCTTATTCAACTCTGGTGACCTTTAGAAACCTTAAATTTGATCTCTTTGAACAAGCTTTCAATTATTGCATCTGCTTGTTTCCCTACTCCTGATGCAGTTTTCTTACACCTGTCCAAGTGCCTTGGGGCATTTTTACATTAAAGTGTTTTATAATTACAAGGCTCTTCCATTCAGATTTGATCCTTACATTTCCCAGCAGGAACTTCCACCCACCCTAATTCAAAATTATGCAGCAGCAAACTGTGTCTCTTGCCCAGGAAAGTGAAGTTGCTGGGTGGTTCATGTAGAGCTTAATTAGGGCTCCAACCCTAGGACTTCTGCTTGAACTCCTTAACATAGTCAATGTTCCCCTTGGGTTGGGGGAGTATAGATCCAGGGGATTCAAGTTAAAAATAAGGGGCATGCCACTTAGGACACAGATAAGAAATTGTTTGACTCAGAGGGTTGCAAATCTTTGGAATTCTCTAGTCCAGAGAGCTGTGGAAGTTCAATCTTTCAGGTAGAGATTGGTAGATTTCTGATTATCAGTATATACAGGGTCATATGATAGCATGGGTGAAAGTGAAATGTTCAAACAGCCATGATCACATCAAATGACAGAGTAATTTTACAGGCTGAATTGTCTACTTCTGTTCATATGTTCCCATGCTCCTTTGTTTCCTTTAGGGTGGCATGGTGGCTCAATGGTTAGCACTGCAGCCTCACACAGCCAGGGACCTGGGTTCAATTCCTGCCTTGGGCGACTGTCTGTGTGGAGTTTATACACATTCTCCCTATGTCTGCATGGGTTAGCTCTGGCTTCCTCCCACAATGCAAAGATGTGCAGGTCGGGAGGATTGGCTATATTAAATTTGCTCATAGTGTTAGGTGCATTAGTAAATGTAGGGTAGGGGAATGGGTCTGGGTGGGCTCCTCTTTGGAGGGTTGGTGTGGACTTGTTGGGCTGAAGGGCCTGTTTCCACACTAATCTAACAGCAATGATGGGCCACAAATGGAATATTTCCAAGACTGGGTGCGGTGTGACTCGGACCTTTCTTCCTCTCTTGGTTATTCCTTCAGATTGTTCATCTGTTATTAAATCAGGATTTGAAGCCTTTGTACCTCATTGACAGGGGTATTGGTATTGCTCCCCCTCAGCTGTTCATCACAGGCCTGGACATAAATTCCGGCCAGCGACAATCATCATCTTCGAGAATTCTGAGAGTCCACAAAAATGATGCCAGACATTTGAGGCTGGTTTCTTTCCCCAACAAAGCATCCATGGCGAACCAAAGTATGATGGTCACTGCAACTCAATTAGAATGATCATCTCTGACTCTTTTGTATTTACTTGGGCATGGGACTTTATTTAGCATTCTCACCTCTCAGACAGAAGGTTGCAGACTTCAGACAGTTCAGCACATAACCTAGCCTGATATTTGGATGTGGTACTAAGAAGGAGCTGTCTTTCAGGGATTTTTATTAATCCAACACCATGTCTGCCCTCTCAGTTGGATATAAAACATTCCATACCAATCTTGTGAAGTAAAGCAGGGTATTTCTTGCCAATGTTTTCTCCAATACTTGTTCCTCAGCTAAAACCATTAAAACAAATTTTGTAGTTATTATCATGTTACTGTTTATTACTAAGGCCCCTTGCTGTGCATATATTGGCTACCATGTTTTCTCTCTTGCACTGACTACATTTCTAAAGTACTAGTCCTTTTGAGATTCAGACATTGTGAAATATGTGGCAGAAATGAGTTCTTTTTTCTGTAATACTGTTACATCTATTATTCATTCATTGTTTCCCACTTCATTTCATTTTGAATGTTCACTCGTCACAAATGTCTTGACAAATGCATTGGTTAACACCTTCAAAAGTTGAGTTGTATAACACCCATCGCAGTGCCCTGTTTTAATAATGATATCCACGTATTATAGAATGGATAACGATAGCAACTGCACAATTCTTAAATCAGGCAATTGATAATTATCTACTGAGCTGATTAGTCTGTTTTGCAGGTAGCTGCACTCCCACTAGCCTTGGACTGTATTTCAAGCTCTAGCTTGAGATACTCATTAACCTCATTCACCAACTTGTTTGCACAATCAAGGAATGTGTTAATCACAAAAAAATTGAAATGTGTTAATTTGTTCAATGATGTTGCCAGCCTTGGATTATTTGGCAGAACTCACCCCTCTGAGTCACAAGGTATTAGGTTCAAGTCCCACACCAGAGCTTGAGCACAAGAATCAAAGCTGACATCCTAGTGCAGTAGAACTATACAATCATAGAGTACGAAAACAGACTCTTCGGTCCAACCAGTCCATGCCATCCATAATCCCAAACTAAATTTGTCCCACCTACCTGCGCTTGGCTTATATCCCTCCAAATTGTTCATGTACTTATCAATGTATTTTCAACATTGTCGCTGTATCCACATCCACCACTTCCTCAGGAATTGCATTCCACACATGAATCCCTCTCTGTGTAAAAACAAGTTGCCCCATTTGTCTTTTTAAAATCTTTCCCCGCTCACCTTGAAAATATGTCCCGTAAACTTCAAAAAGCATAAGCCATACACTTTATCAATATCCCTCATGATTTTATAAACCTCTATAAGGTCACACCTCAACCTCCTATGCTCTAATGATAAAAGTCCCAGCCTATCCAGCCTCTCCCCCTACTCAAACCCTCAAACATCCTGATAAATGTTTTCTGAACAGTACTGAAGGACTGGTTCACTTACTGCACTGTTAGAGGGTCCATCTGAATAGAATTAAGCTTATCATCACATGTGCTCACCTGAGTACAGTGGGAAGTTTACAAATCACCACTTACAGTGCCACCTTCGATACAAAGGTACCTAGCTACAGATTCTTGAGTATAAATTCTTAGGGAAAAATTCAAAAAATTAAGAAATAATAGGTCCAGCATCATAGACCATCATAAGTACAGAATCATTGTAATAAATTAGAAAAATAAAGAAATATAAAAGAAGAAGTTCCATTTGCTGGCTCATGTAGATGAGGAAGATCCCATGACTGTGAAGAATACAAGGGGAATGTTCAATCGTCACAAAAGGCATTGGACCGAAGAGTCTGTTTTCGTACTCTATGATTGTATAATTCTACTGCACTAGGATGTCAGCTTTGATTCTTGTGCTCAAGCTCTGGTGTGGGACTTGAACCTAATACCTTGTGACTCAGAGGGGTGAGTTCTGCCAAATAATCCAAGGCTGGCAACATCATTGAACAAATTAACACATTTCAATTTTTTTGCGATTAACACATTCCTTGATTGTGCAAACAAGTTGGTGAATGAGGTTAATGAGTATCTCAAGCTAGAGCTTGAAATACAGTCCAAGGCTAGTGGGAGTACAGCTACCTGCAAAACAGACTAATCAGCTCAGTAGATAATTATCAATTGCCTGATTTAAGAATTGTGTGTGTATCCAATGTCTGAGCCAATACTTATCCCTCAAAACAAAAATCACAAAGATAACAGAAATGCTGGTTGGGGAATTTGCTGTGTGTTTCTTTCATGTTTTGTACATCACAACAACGACAGTGATTCCAAAGCACTTTGTGGTTGATGAAAAGCATTACATAAATGTAAGTCTTTCATTCTTTTTTCAACTTGTCTTTCAGTCACTCGATACGGCACTGAATCCTGTCATGTCTGATACCAAACTAACAGCATTCATAATTTCTGGAACATTAGGATTGTCTTTTATTTTGTAAAAGATGAAAAGTATCTATTTTCCAGTCTCCCTGTGGTTCATTTGTCTGTAATAAACAATGGAAAATGTGTCCCTCACTATCCACCCTCATTTTCCTGAAGTCGTATGGGATTTTTCACACGAGTTCTGTGCCCCAGCTGCTCTGTGATCTACTTTGACACGGAGTGAAGTGTTGTAAGGAAAGTGAGAAGCTCACACGTAGTTACTGAATGTGAATCGGGGCCTCAAAAGGTCGTGCCAGAGAGCAGCAATAAGCCCAGCATGGCTTTTCCGGAACATGGTGAGAATTAAGTGGTTCATAGGATCATCAGGTTCAAAGGGGGGGGGGGGGGGGGGCGGAGAAGAAGCAATCATGTCCTTCATCTTTGATGTTTCATCTCCTGTGGTAAGAAATTCCCTGCAGACTGGATTCAAAGCTGCAAATAAAAATGCAGGGGAAAATAACATAGACGGAAATAGCAGCAAAGCTGTTTAGAGAAGTTTACGTACTTTTGAAGGGAAGTGAAGTAAGTGACTGATATTTTAACACTTGGCTTTCTCTGACTGTGCTTCTCAGTCCATGATTGTGCAGGAGATCAAAAGCTCCTCAGACATAGAAATCGACTGTCTCTCTGCGAAAACACTTCATTCCCATTGGGTGAGTGTGTGTGAATGTGTGTAGAGATGCGTGTGAAAGTGTGGATTGGGGAGGTGTGTGTGTATGGAGGAGGTGTTAGTAGGTGTGTGTATGGAGGAGGTGTGTGAGTGTATGGGAAACTGTGGGAGTGTGTGGGAAGGTGTGTGTATGTGTGGATGGGGAGGTGTGTGAGTGTGTGCCTGTGTGTGCATGAGGGTGTTTGAGAGAGTGTGTATGTGTGTATGGGAGTGTGAGAGTATGTGTGTATGTGCATATGAATAGTGGAGGCCTGTGTGTATACGAGGGTGTTTGAGAGAATACGTGTGTGTGTATGGGTGTGTGGGAGTGTGTGTATGTGCGTGTGAGAGTGTGTGTATGTGCATGTGAGAGAATGTGTATGAGGGAGGTCTGTGTATCTATGAGGATGTTTGAGAGAGTGTCTATGGGGTGTGTGAGAGTGTGTGTATGGGTGTGTGTGTGTGGGAGGTGTGCAAGATTCAGTGAGTGCACATGAGTGTGGTTAGTCAGAGTCATACAGCACAAAAACAAACCCTTTGGTCCAACCAGTCCATGTTGAACATAATCAGAAACTAAACTAGTCCAACCTGCCTGCTCCTGTCCATAGTTCTCCAAATCTTTGCCATTCATGTGCTTATCCAAATGTCTTTTATACATAGTAAATGTACCCAAATCCACCACTTCCTCAGGATGTTCATTTCACACCTAAATCACCCTCTGTGTAAAACATATGTCCCTTAATCTTGAAATCCACCATCCTAGGGAAAAGACACCTGCCATTAACCCTCTCTATAACCTTTATGATTTTGTAAACCTCTATGAGGTCACCTCTCAATCTCCTGTACTCCAGTCAAAAAAGTCCCAGCCTATTGAGTCTGTCTTTATAACTCAAACCATTGAGAACTTCAAGAACAAAGAGGAACATCTTCAGCTGTTATCCCATGGGTTGATTGTGCAAGCTGACTGCTTTTGTGAATGAAATTTTAAAGGAAGCTAAGTTCTCCTTCATTTGACTTTCATAACAAGTGAACATAATTATAATCCTGTGTAAATAAACTGCAGCTTGCTCTCCTGTGAGTGAGAAAGCTCTTTCCAAAGCCAGGTTTGGTTTTGGCTACAGGTTTAATCCATTCCCTCTACCTCAGTGTGACAGTGAGAGAAAGAGTTAGCCATGGTTGTATTAACTAGCAGAACAGGCTTGAAGGGCTGAATGGCCTACTCCTGCTCCTAGCTTCTGTCTCTCTGGCTTCAAAAATATATTGGAATTCTCAACACAATCAACCAAGATACCTCTGACTGTGATTAAAATGCACCCTTGAATATTTTAGATTAGATTAGATTACATACAGTGTGGAAACAGGCCCTTCGGCCCAACAAGTCCACACCGACCCGCCGAAGCGTAACCCACCCAGACCCATTCCCCTACATTTACCCCTTCACCTAACACTACGGGCAATTTAGCATGGCCAATTCACCTAACCTGCACATTTTTTGGATTGTGGGAGGAAACCGGAGCACCCGGAGGAAACCTACGCAGACACGGGCAGAATGTGCAAACTCCACACAGTCAGCCGCTGAGGCGGGAATTGAACCCGGGTCTCTGGCGCTGTGAGGCAACAGTGCTAACCACTGTGCCACCGTGCTGCCCACTTCAGTTAAATACGCTACAAAGAAAATGTTTTTGGAGAAATGAAAAATACCTGAGTTTGTAAATGCCTTTTGCCAGGCCCTTATGAGTTGTACATGCCTGCCTCAGTTAATAGAGTCCTGACAGGTAGTGGATGTACTGGGTGCATTCAGAACACGTACACCATACTGGGACAACCTTTACTCAGGCAATTTGCAAAAGAGAGAAAAAAAAGTATAAGCCTTATGAATGTTTTCCCTCATAAAACCACTAGCAGTCTCTTCATTTCCCTCCTGGATCTAATGAGGTGATAACAAATTTACAATCATTTCACCTCTGCGAGAGATTAATGGAATTGCTATTAACACTCTTTCCTCTGCACTTTTCTGACACTTGGCAGACTACCTCAGGTTGTTCTCTCTGGGTTTCATCACCTTTTTATCCTGTGATGCATTACTTTAGACCGCATGCTATCCTTTTATGGGGGAAAGTGGGTGGAGTGGTTGCAAAGAAAAGCTTTGTGTTATAATCAGAAGAAGTGGCCACAAATTAACCATAACCAATTACTAGACAATTCCTTTATCTGACAGTATCACAAGTAACTCAATTTGCTGGATCAATACTGACAATGTCTGTTCTGTTTGGCACAAACAATTATAACCTGGTTTGATTTAAAGCATTTGTTTTCCTTTGTAAAGCAGCACTATTGCTGAATGAAGTACTTGGGCTAATACCATGGATGCTGTTAATCAGTAGTCCACAATCTACGAACTAAAAATAATACTATCGCAGATGTTAGCAATCTGAAATAAAAACAGAAAGTGCTGGAAATGTTCAGGTTTGGCAGCTGCTATGTGGAGACGGCAACAGGTTAACCTTTCAAGTCTAATATGACTCATCTACAGGACTTCTAAAGAATGAATTGGAAACATTAAATCTATTTTTCTCTCTCCACAGGTGTCGCCAGACCTGCTAAATTTCTCCAAGTTAAAAAGCACACAACACCAGGTTATGGTCCAACCGATTTATTTAAAAGCACTCGCTTTCGGAGCGCTGCTCGTTCAGCAGGTGGTTAGCACAACCACCTGATGAAGGAGCGGCGTTCCAAAAGCTAATGCTTCTAAATAAATCGGTTGGACTATACCCTGGTGTTGTGTGATTTTTATCTTTGTCCACCCCAGTCCAACCCTGGCTCCTCCACATCATAAATTTCTCCAGCACTTTCAGTTTTATTTATCTTTGAAAACTTAGGCTTGCAATTGAAAACAATGCTGAAAATGTGTTGCTGGAAAAGCGCAACAGGTCAGGCAGCATCGAAGGAACAGGAGAATCGACGTTTCAGGCATAAGCCCTTCTTCAGGATTCCTGAAGAAGGGCTTATGCCCGAAACGTCGATTCTCCTGTTCCTTGGATGCTGCCTGACCTGCTGCGCTTTTCCAGCACTACATTTTCAGCTCTGATCTCCAGCATCTGCAGTCCTCACTTTCTCCAATTGAAAACAATGGACCTATTTGAAGCCCAGAGTCACCCCTGCTACCTTACCAGAATAAGCTCTCGAGACTGCAAATGGTGATGCTCATGGGAGGTCTATGTGGCAGTGGGACAACATATGAACCTGGTTCCATCATCAAGATGGTGGCGGAGCAGGGCCCCTGAACCAGGGTCTGTCCACTCCAACCACTTTTCTTTCCTTTGTTTTCATTTTTCTCTTGATTTTTACTTACCTCTTGTTGTGAGCTTGGACGGCGGCAAGGAACCCCAGCGCAGACCTTGTTGCAGCGCCAAGGGAGCCCCATCTTACTTTGTTGGGGCGAGCACAGGGTCTGGCATCGGGATCAGCGGCTGCTACCTTGCCAGAGGCGACTTTGATGAAGTGGGTCCAGCTGTGAAAGATAGTGCCAGAGGATCAGCGACTTCCTCCTTGGTTGGGTTTGGCACAGGCAGCGGCAAAGGGATGGCAGAAGGGTACCACAGTCACATTGAGTCGGTGAGCCCAGCAGTGAGAGATGCGGCTATCATGTTGGTGTGTCCGGCGCCATTGACAGCAGGTCATTGGAGGAAGAGAATCAGCCTGGAAACAGAAGGTGACAACTGGAGAGTGGGTGACTTGGTTGAGTCCAATGTAGATGGCAGCGGAGAGCTTTCTATTTTTTCTCTTATTCTTAAAACTATTCAAAATGGTGTGAGATCGTGGTAACAGTGGAAAAACGTTTGCTGTGTTTTACTGTTTTTCTCACTTTAAAATATATGTGACAATAAACGATTCAAATAAGCTCTGCCTTCATTTGTACATTTTGCAAATATTTCACGTTCATATTATCAGAAAAATCCAGCAGGAATCATGATTGAACCAAGCTAATATGAACAATAGAAAGAAATCAAAATGTAGGGTTGGCAGGTCGGAAATTCTTGCATTCATACAGCAGCGGTCATATCCGGGGATATCCTGTGTCCCACTCGAACTGGCTCAAGGGTAGAAGGTGGTGGTGGAGGGTTGTTTTTCAGACTGGAGGCCTGTGACCAGTGGAGTGCCACAAGGATCGGTGCTGGGTCCTCTACTTTTTGTTATTTACATAAATGATTTGGATGCGAGCATAAGAGGTACAGTTAGTACGTTTGCAGATGACACCAAAATTGGAGGTGTAGTGGACAGTGAAGAGGGTTACCTCAGATTACAACAGGATCTGGACCAGATGGGCCAATGGGCTGAGAAGTGGCAGATGGAGTTTAATTCAGATAAATGCGAGGTGCTGCATTTTGGGAAAGCAAATCTTAGCAGGACTTATACACTTAATGGTAAGGTCCTAGGGAGTGTTGCTGAACAAAGAGACCTTGGAATGCAGGTTCATAGCTCCTTGAAAGTGGAGTCGCAGGATAGTGAAGAAGGCGTTTGGTATGCATTCCGTTATTGGTCAGAGTATTGAGTACAGGAGTTGGGATGTCATGTTGCGACTGTACAGACATTGGTTAGGCCACTTTTGGAATATTGCGTGCATTTCTGGTCTCTTTCCTATTGAAAACATGTTGTGAAACATGAAAGGGTTCAGAAAAGATTTACAAGGATGTTGCCAGGGTTGGGGGAATTGAGCTATAGGGAGAGGCTGAACAGGCTAGGGCTGTTTTCCCTGGAGCATTGGAGGCTGAGGGGTGATGTTATAGAGGTTTACAAAATTATAAGGGGCATGGATAGGGTAAATAGGTAAAGTCTTTCCCCTGGGTTCGGGGAATCCAGAACTAGAGGGCATAGGTTTAAGGTGAGAAGGGAAAGATATAAAAGAGACCTACAGGGCAATCTTTTCACACAGAGGGTGGGACGTGTATGGAATGAACTGCCAGAGGAAGTGGTGGAGGCTGGTACAATTGCAACATTTGGATAGAAATATGAATAAGAAGAGTTTGGAGGGATATGGGCTGGATGCTGGCAGGTGGGACTAGATTGGGTTGAGATATCTGTTCGGCATGGATGGGTTGGACTGAAGGGTCTGTTTCCATGCTATATATCTCCATGACTCTATGACTCTATGACTCAGGTCCATTTGAATTATAGTCAGCACGATAATGAAAAAAATGCAGCAGCCAATTTATGCACAGCAGTCTCCTACAAACAATGACATAAGAATGAGCAAATCATCATTTCTTTTGATGATGTTGATTGAGGGATAAGTGTAAGGACATGAAGGAAAATTCACCCCCTTCTTTGAGATAGCACTGTGGAGATTTTAATAACTACTTGAAAATGCAGGCAGCTTCAGGCTGATTGATCAAGTTAAAGTCAAAAAGCACATGGCACCCGGGTTATAGTCCATTCAATTTATTTGAAACAGCAAGCTTTCGGAGCCTCCTCTCCTTCCTCCGGCAGCTAGTGAGAGAGGCAAAAAGTGTGGTGCTGGAAAAGCACAGCAGTTCAGGCAGCATCTGAGGAGCAGGAAAGTCAATGTTTCAGGCATAAGCCCTTCATCAGGAATGTGGGGTGGCAGGAGGGGGAGCTCATTGGGGCTGAGAGATAAATGGGAAGGGTGTGGGGCTGGGGGGAAGGTAACTGGGAATGCGATAGGTAGATGAAGGTGGGGGGTGATAGTGATAGGTCCAAGAAGAGGGGGGAGCTGATAGGTGGGAAGGAAGATGGACAGGTAGAATGGTTCAAGAGGGTGGCGCCAAGTTTAAGGGTAGGATCTAGGATAAGGTGGGAGGAGGGGAGTTTGGGAAACTGGTGAAATCCACAATAATGCCGTGTGGTTTAAGGGTTCCAAGGTGGAAGATGAGGTATTCCTCCTTCAGACGATAGGTGGCGCTCCAACCATCAGCATCACTTCCACCCTCATCTTCGTATTGCCATCCAAGCTAACTTTCCCCCAGTCCCACCCTCCTCCCATTTATCTCTCAGCCCCCTTGAGCCACCCCCACATTCCGGATGAATGGCTTGAGCCTGAAATGTTGACTCTCCTGCTCCTCGGATGCTGCCTGACCTGTTGTGCTTTTCCAGTGCCACACTTTTTGACTTTGATCTGCAGCATCTGCATTCCTCATTTTCTCCTCACTAATGAGAGAGAATACATCGGACACGGAATTTATATGTAAGAGATCAAAGGGTCATACAACTTTTGCAAATACATTGAACAATTCTAGATGGCTATTAAGTCTTTAATCAGTTCGAATGGAGGTGCAGTTTTTGATCGATTAGTACGTCAATCCAGAATTTCTTTTCAAGTCATTTTCCTGATTAACTTCAGGTTTTGTCAGAATAAAGGTGACACTAAATGATTTGGATGTGAACATAAGAGGTATCGTTAGTAAGTTTGCAGATGACACCAAAATTGGAGGTGTAGTGGACACGTCATCAGAGTAAAATAGGATCGTGATCAGGTTGTCCAATGGGCTGAGGAGTGGCAGATGGAGTTTAATTTAGATTAAATGTGAGATGTTGTGATTTGGAAAGGCAAATCAGAGCAGGACTTATACACTTAATGGTAAGGTCCTCGGGAGTGTTGCTGAACAAAGAGACCTTGGAGTGCAGGTTCATAGTTCCTTGAAAGTGGAGTCACATGTAGATAGGATAATGAAAAAGGTATTTGGTATGCTTGCTTTTATTGGTCAGTACATTGAGTATAGGAGTTCTGAGGTCATATTGCGGCTGTACAGGACATTGGTTAGACCACTTTTGGAATATTGCATGCCATTCTCGTCTCCCTCCTATTGGAAGGATGATGCGAAACTTGCAAGGATTCAGAAAAGATTTACAAGGGTGTTGCCAGGGTTGGAGGATTTGAGCTATAGGGAGAGTATGAAGAGGCTGGGGATTTTTTCCCTGGAGCATGGGAAGCTGACAGGTGACCTTATAGAGGTTTAAATAATCATGAAGGGTATGGAGAAAATAAATAGACAAGGTCTTTTCCCTGGGTTGGGGGAGTCTAGAACTAAAGGTGTAGGATTAGGGTGAGAAGGGAAAAATTTAAAAGGGACCCGAGGGACAACGTTTTCAGAGGGTGATGCTTGTTTGGAATGAGCTGCCAGAGGAAGTGGTGAAGGCTGGTACAATTACAACATTTAAAATATATCTGGATGGGTTTATGAATAGGAAGGGTTTAGAGGGATATGGGCTAAGTGCTGGCAAATGGAACTAGATTAAATTAGGATATCTGGTCGGCATGAACGAGTGGACCAAAGTGTCTATTTCCGTGCTAATTTTAGTCCGATGAAAAGTCTCTGATTTTATCAGAAATGTGTGAAAATCAAAGTACTGGAACTATTAAAGGAACGGACAGAGGACATGTCACTTTTACCAACATTCATTCATTCTGATAACTTTCTACTGTCTCCTTACTGCAAGTGTGCTCGTAATTCTGTTCACTCAGTTCACCGTAGGTGCAGGATGAAGACAGGCTAAATGACTCTGGTGCATTAACGTCTCTATGATTCTTTGACCTCAGGTCACACAATGCATTTTAGGCGTGAGGCCATGTTTCAAATCTGCTTATATGTCAACCTGGAGTCAGACTGGTTTTATTTCCAAAGTAGGAATTGATGAAATGCTACATTGACTGACTGTCTACAGATTCTTTTTGAACAAAATGGAATGTTTCTGCAAATACAAATCTACAAATGCAAATTCACCCATTGAATTGTGTGTGTGTGAGAGAAAAAGCATATGAGAGAGGGTCTGTGTGTGTGAGAGGGAGAGAGAGAGAGTGTGTGTGTGTGAGGGAGTATACATATGTATGTGAGAGTGTGCGTGTGAGTGTTGCAAGAGTATGTGTGTGTGAGTGTGAAGGAGTATATGTCTGTGAGAGAGTGTGATTGCGAGTGTGTGTATATGTGAGAGGGTCTGTGTGAGTGTGTGCATTTGTGTGAGAGAGAGTGTGTGTGTGTGAGAGTGTATAGTGTGGTGGGGTCACTTATAGTGTGACATTAACCCAAGATCCCAGTTGAGGCCATCCTCATGGGTACCAAGCATGGCTATCAGCTTCTGCTCGGTCACTCTGCATTGTTGCATGTCCTAAAGTCTGCCTTGCAGGATGTTTACCCAGAGATCCAAGGCCAAATGTACCACTTTGGAATTAAAATTAGTCTGGCTCCAGGTTGAGATACAAACAGACTTGAAACATGACCTCACATCTAAAAGGCGTTGTCTGACCCGAGGTGTCACCTTTATTCTGATAAAACCTTAAATTATCTTGGGGCAGTAACTTGAAAGAAATTCTGGGATTTCGATATTAATCGAAACCTACTCCTCCATTCTAAATGATTAAAGAGTTAATAGCCATCTAAGTTTGTTCAATACATTTGCATAAGTTGTATGACTCTTTGATCTTTTATTTATAAATTAAATGCCTGATGTATTCTCTCTCACTAACTGCCTGAGGAAGGAGCAGGTGCTCTGAAAGTTTACATTTTCAAGTAAACCTGTTGGACTATAACATAGTGTCATGTGATTTTTGACTTTAGCCATCCCAGTCCAACACCAGTACCTCCACATCATGGCTCACGTTAAAGTCAGCACCTTTGCTAGTATAGCACAGTGTCACTAATACACAAGAAACGTCATACGCTGGGAGTGTCTACCTACATTTTTGTTTTATTGGCAGGGGGTAGGACTTGAAGCTCCAGTATTCCAGCATCAGAGGCAAAAGTGCAACAACAGCTCCATAAAGATCAGTTTTAGCTTATTCCCTTCAGCTAACTTGTGTCTGATGAAAAGTCTCTGATACTCAAACCGTTTTATCAGAAATGTGTGAAAATCAAACTAGTGGAACTATTAAAGGAACGGACAGAGGACATGTCACTTTTACCAACATTCATTCATTCTGGTGAACTTTCTACTGTCTCCTTACTGCAAGCATGCTAATTTTGATCACTCAGTTCACTGTAGGTGCAGGATGAAGACAGCCTAAATGACTCTGGTGCATTAACATAAATCATCCTGGTTTTAGAGACTACATCAAGATAATTTAACTGGTAAAGATGGCATTTAAATTGCATCCAGTCATTCTGTAGACATCAATTTTATAGTAAAACGCAGTCTGGGTGTATGTGACTATTTACATTTGTGATTTCTTATAATTTATTAGTGGGTCTCCGGTGTCTTGGCTCATGATGCTTCAGAGGCTAATGTGTATTTAAGCAACAGTTACAATGTATGTCCACCTGTGGGAGTGGGCATGAGTACTCAGTAGGTTAAAGCAAGAGGTGCAACTGGATATGGTTCGTACGTTTAAAAAAAAGCCCTTACTGTTTGAAAATTCATCAATTACATTTCATGACACTCAGACTGAGATACTCATATAGGAACTCAGACTGAGATACAATACTTCATGTACAAAGAGTTCGGAAGGGTTTGGACATAGTAGAGGTGACTAGCTCCCCATCCTGCACGATGAGGAATCTTGCCTGATCAAGCTCCAATAAAGTATTAAAGAGCTAGCCAGTGAGTTTCCTTCTAAATCACAAGCCTAGGTATGGAAGTACCACCTCACCAGAAGCTGTCAGCCAATCAGAGACCAGTGGCTTTTAGATCCTTGAAACCATTGCTGGAGGCTCAGGCTTTGGGGGAGCCAGACCAAGATGGTGGATTGTTGTCTTTTGGGATTTGTGAGGTGGAAGTTACAGGAAAGAGAAATGGTGTCAGACCATGGCCCAACTGGCAACCAGATGAGGTCAAATATATGTTCCTCCCCACCTTGTTCAAACCCAGCAGGCACTTCACATTGGTTTCCTAGTCCAGCCACTTTTCTTGACTACAGAGAAGGCAGGTAATCAGACGGGAGATGAACTGAACCTCTCAAATAGTAGGCTATTAGTTGGTGACAGTTTAAGGAGGCTTCCAAAGTAGCTTGTCACCCAGCACATAATTGCTGAGGTAGCAAGTAGAGATCACTTATCTCACCAGGGCTAATTCACCCAATTATTGGTCCTTCTTGCCAGTTCCAGGGAGGGGATAGTCTGTACTTTAGAGTTTGCCCCTGCTTATGAAGAACATTTCATCAAGTGTAGCTGCATTACAAGTCATGAAATAACTCAGTACAACAATAAAGCTCAATCTGTATTGATAGCTTTATCATTTTTATTCAACTTGCTCTGGCTCAAAATATTCTCCTGGCCATTGCAGAAGTTAATGAAAACTCAACGTTTTAAATTCAATTACAAACCTGACTGGACATTGAGCACAACTCACAGACACAAGGATAGTTCGTTAAAATTACCTCCATACCAAAATATTAGAAGTCTTTAGGATAAAACATTATTATCGACACCTATTATGAATATTCCAGATTCAAAATGCATCGCATACTTATAAATGTGCACTCTTAGTGTTGTGAAACATTACTGAGAAGGAAACAACTATTCTCTGCCGCAACCCCAGATGGAGGTGAGGGAAGTACCTTCTGTCAGAATATCCATTACCACAACAGGTCATGAAAAATGGGTGCATGAGTGAATCAAATGGCCCATTGAGACTTGTCCATCATTCAATATAATCTTGCCTTGCAACTATGTTGAGATTCCTGACCAGTACAGATGTATGGACAGGATCCAAAGATAGGATCAGGACAGAATGTGAAATCTTGATCAATGAATTGGCAGTTGAAAATCATTTCTTTGATCATACTTGAAGCATAGGCACTAGACTGAGCTATGGAATCTTTATTGAAGTATACAGATTTTAAAAAGTTGCTCAGGTTCAGAATTACAATTGTAAAACAAACAAGAGAACATCAAATGTAACTGAAAAGAATAATCTATTGAATGGCTTGTTTCAGTCAAAGTTAGTTTCCTAACTTTTTGTCATTTAATTTTACCTGGGTTTTCTGTGTTTTGGGATTTTTGACCAATTCATATGCGGATGATTAGATTGGATTCCCTACAGTGTGGAAACAGGCTCTTCAGCCCAACGAGTCCACACCGACCCTCTGAAGAGCAACCCACCCAGACCCATTCCCCCCCATTTACCCCTGAATAATGCACCTAACACACGGGCAATTTAGCACGGCCAATTCACCTAACCTGCACATCTTTGGACTGTGCGAGGAAACCCACGCAGACATGGGGAGAATGTATAAACCCCACACAGACAGTTGCCTGATGTGGGAATTGAACCCAGGTCCCTGGCACTGTGAGGCAGCAGTGCTAACCACTGTGCCGCCCCTGAAAGCAGCTTGAATTCAGCTCTGTGGACAAGATGGTGACTGTGGTACTGTCATTGGACTAGGATATAGGCTACATGCCCTGAGCACGTGTTCAAATCATACCAGGGCAGCTGGTGAAATTTCAAATGCCATGAACAGAATTGAAAGGTTGTGTTAGCAATGGTAAACAAGAAATTGCAGTTGGCTGTTGTAAAAAGGTTTTCAGTTCACTAATATCTCCTTGAGTGAAGGGTCCTTGTTGACCTTACATAATCTGGCCTGCATGTGACTCTAGACACACAGCAATTCGGTGAACTCTTAATTGCCCTGGCAAACAACTCACCTCAAGGGTAATTAGGAACTGATATCAAATTCAGGCTGTGCCACAATGTTCACATCCCATGAGAGGAGTCTTTAAAAAATACTTTAGAAAGCATAAGGTGTTAGAAAGTATTCTGAGGGATAGGATTTATGACCATCTGAAAGAGCATGACTTGATTAAATGCAGTCAACACGGCTTTGAGAGGGGCAGGTCATGCCTCACAGACCTTATCGAGTTCTTTGAGGATGTGACTAGAAAAGTTGATGAGGGTCGAGCTGTGGATGTGGTGTATATGGACTTCAGCAAGGCATTTGATAAGGTTCCCCATGGTAGGCTGAATTGGCTGGCCAACAGAAGACAGCGAGTGGTAGTAGAAGGAAAATATTCTGCCTGGAAGTCAGTGGTGAGTGGTGTTCCACAGGGCTCTGTCCTTGGGCCTCTACTGTTTGTAATTTTTATTAATAACTTGGACGAGGGGATTGAAGGTTGGGTCAGCAAGTTTGCAGATGACACAAAGGGTGGAGGTGTCGTTGAGTATAGAGGGCTGTTGTAGGCTGCAGCGGGACATTGACAGGATGCAGAGATGGGCTGAGAGGTGGCAGATGAAGTTCAACCTGGATAAATGCGAGGTGATGCATTTTGGAAGGTCGAATTTGAAAGCTGAGTACAGGATTAAGGATAGGATTCTTGGCAGTGTGGAGGAACAGAGGGATCTTGGTGTACAGGTACATAGATCCCTTAAAATGGCCACCAAAGTGGACAGGGTTGTTAAGAAAGTATATGGTGTTTTGGCTTTCATTAACAGGGGGATTGAGTTTAAGAGTCGTGAGATCTTGTTGCAGCTCTATAAAACTTTGGTTAGACCGCACTTGGAATACTGTGTCCAGTTCTGGTCGCCCTATTATAGGAAAGATGTGGATGCTTTGGAGCGGGTTCAGAGGAGGTTTACCAGGATGCTGCCTGGACTGGAGTGCTTATCTTATGGAGAGAAGTTGACTGAGCTCGGACTTTTTTCATTGGAGAAAAGGAGGAGGAGAGGGGACCTAATTGAGGTATACAAGATAATGATGGCATAGATAGAGTCGATAGCCAGAGACTATTTCCCAGGGCAGAGATGGCTAACATGAGGAGTCATAGTTTTAAGCTGGTTGGAGGAAAGTATAGAGGGGATGTCAGAGGCGGGTTCTTTACACAGAGAGTTGTGAGAGCATGGAATGCGTTGCCAGCAACAGTTATGGAAGCAAGGTCATTGGGGACATTTAAGAGACTGCTGGATATGCATATGGTCACAGAAATTTGAGGGTGCATACATGAGGATCAATGGTCGGCACAACATCGTGGGCTGAAGGGCCTGTTCTGTGCTGTACTGTTCTATGTTCTATGTTCTATAACTTCTGGTCATGCCACTCTTACATTCAGATGTTACACAGATATTGCTCAGTATGATGCTCCCTGGAAATTGACCATATTTTTCATTTTCAAGGAATGTGCATGTTGCCATCAAGGTCAGTATTTTCTATCATGTTGAAGGTGGTGGTGAGCAGCCCTATTGACAACTGAAAGGCTTGTTAGGCTATGTCAGAGACTCACCTACAGGGCTGGAGATCTGGAGTCACATGTGGACAGAATAGGGAAGGATGATGTGATTCCGTCCCCTAAAGAACATGTCTAAACCAGATGGACTTTTACCGCAACACAGTACTTGCACAGTCAACATTACTGGTTTTTAAATCCAAATGTACTCAATGAATTGAATTTGGTCTATCGAGCTGTTATGGTGAGATGCAAAATCATGTTTTCTGGTATCAAACCAGGTTCCTGAGTTATTGGTACAGTGACTATCTGCGTGGCCATTCGTCTGATCCAATAGAATAAGATCAGGGTTTTCTTTAGCTGGCCTGTACACTGCCTGTATCAGATGAGCTGATGTCCAATAGTTTTCTTTTGGATTTGCTCACAATGTAATGGTCACACCATTGCTGATCTGTACCTTGACCCTATACCTTACACTTCTCTATCACACTGTCTCTCTCTAGGAGCATTTTTTTGAATTCAAATTCCACTCTCTTCTGTGTTGGAATTTGAACCCAAGCCCCCAGAACATTCTGAGGAAGGGTCATTCGAACCGAAACATTAACTCTGATTTCTCTTCAAGATGCTGCCAGACTTGCAATTTCCAGCAATTTCAGTTTTTGTCTCACAGAACATTACCTAGGTCTGTGGCTTAACAGTACAGTGACAATATCATTAGGTCATCACCTCCCATGCTTGATTGTTGCCATATTGTTTGACATGTTTATTGCTCTCCAGTGGATACCACATACATGTGGATGCAAGACCTTGTATCATATTATTTCTGTAGTTTGCTGGCAATGTATTAGATATTAGATAACCTATAGTGTGAAAATAGGCCCTTTGGCCCAACAAGTCCACACCAACCCTCCGAAGAGTAACTCACACAGACCCATTTCCCCCTGACTAATGCACCTAACACTATGGGCAATTTAGCAAGGCCAATTCACCTGGCCTGCGGAAGGATACCGGAGCACCGAGAGGTAAACCCACACAAACACAGGGAGAATGTGCAAACTCCACACAGACAATTGCCTGAGGCTAGAATCGAACCTGGGACCTTGGTGTTGCGAGGCAGCAGTGCTAACCACTGAGCCACTGTGCCACCCTATCTTTCTTCCACCCTCCAGCACTGAAGTGTTAACGGTCTGGCATTGTTGGTGTTCGACAAATGCCATCCTAGACCCATAATTAGCATGTTTGTCTGCGCCTTTAGTATGGCTCATGAAAACCCATTCTTTTGTTTCCAGCTGAGACATGCCAGACAGAAAATGAGGTAAACTATGTTGGAAAGGTTTTAAGTCAGCAATTAGATGAAGGTTGTGTTATTATCACTGGGCCAGTATTCTAGAAACTCAGGTAGTTTTCTGGGGGCTCAGTTTATATCCCACCACAGCAGATGGAGGAATTTAAATTCAGTACTGGAATATAAAATCTAATAATGGCCATGAAACCATCGTCAATTGTTGTAAAACCCCATCTGGTTCACTAATGTCCTTCAGAGAGAAAAACTGCCATCCCTACCTGGTTTGGCCTAGAACCACAGCAAACTGTCCTTTGAAAAGGACTAGCACTTGTATCAATCACTACAGAGTCTCAACCAAGAAATGAAACATGAAGGACCACCCAACGTTGACCTAGGCAGCAGAAATGACAATGGCAAAAGCAACTGTGTTGATCCTGAGAATCCCTCCTTTCTGGTAACAAGTCATTTGGTTATATCATAAAAGGAATGGAACCATATGGACGACTAGGCATTGACTTAACTGGCCAAATAGCAACCCTGCAAAGACCCCCCCCGCCAACATTTGGGGACAAGTGGCAAAACTGAGAGAGCTATCTCACAGGCTCATCTGATGATAACCTGATATAAATAAAATCGAAATACTGCAGATGATGGAGATCAGAAATAAAATCAGAAAATATTGGAGAAACTCGGCAGGTCTGGTCACATCTGTGGAGACAAAAACTCATTTCAAGACCAATCTGACTTTTCCTCAGAATGCCTAGAAGATTATACTCAAAGTGTTAACTCTGTTTCAGTCTTCCCAGATGCTGTCAGACCTGCAGAGTTTCTCCAGCACCTTCTGATTTTAAACATGGCCAAATTCACGGAAAATGCCTTGTGGATAATGTCCCAGACAACACAATCAACATCCCAGGGTAAATCTTGTCCCACCAGCAGGACAGACCCAGCAAAGGTGGTGGCATAGTGGTATAAAGATGGGAAGGAGTCACCCTAGGGTACTCGACATTGACTTGGAACACCGTGAAGTCTCAATATCAGATTGAACACAGGCAAGGATACCTCCTGCTGACTAACAGCTGGACAGCCAATTAACCAACTCGCTGGAAGTGGAGCTCAATAAATATCCAAGTCCTCAATAATAGAGAAACCCAGCACATCAGTGCAAGGAGGCTGGTACAATTACAACATTTAAAAGACATCTTGATGGGTATATGAATAGGAAGGGTTTAGTGGGATATGGGTCAAGTCCTGGCAAATGGGACAAGATTAATTTAGGATATCTGGTCAGCATGAATGAGTTAGACCGAAGGATCTGTTTTGATACTATACATCTCTATGATTCTATGACTCTAAAAAATAGGACTGAAGCATTTGCAACTGTCTTCAGTCAAAAGTGCCGAGTGGGTGTGTTATGGATGAGGCCAGACCACTCAAAACATTCTTAACCAGGCAGCCCAGACGATAACTTTACAATGTGTTTTGTAAGTGTACAGTGAAAATTGCCTGGATTAACTTAGCTAGGTTGACTACTAGATTTTAAAACAGACAAAAATGGATTCACAAAGTTAGACAGTGAAACACAAAGAACAGAATAAAGAACCCCTTTAGAACTTAGTCTATCCAAACTAGACTTAATTATGCTGTTCCAAATATACACAACAGTCCCAATAAGCAAACCCAGTATAAATGGAACACATGCTTACAGGTTGAAGTTGAACACTGTTGGACAGCTCACTGTTGAACTCCTCACCAGGTCAAGACTGAACCAAACTGCTCAGCTAGAAAGCTGACCACTCCCCTTTCATTATGCAGGTCACTTCTAAAACATGACCGCTTCGGCCTGAAGTCTTATCTGTTTACATATGAACAAAAGGCCTTTCAAAAATCCTTTTCATCTCTGTACCAAACCAGACTGGTCGGAGCCCGGCCCGGTTTATTACCCCTCTGAAAAAAAATCAAGGACAGTGTATTCTTGAGCCAAGGAACAGCTTTTAGAAAAAAAGGGACTAGCTTTGCGACATCTCTCCCATTTTAAAAAAAATGAACCATCAATACCAAAATATAGCTTCATTTTTAGTCCCTCAAAACCCAGTTAACCACACATATACACTATACTGTACGAACAATCAACATGCAAAATGCACAACTACATGCAAATTCAGGCTGCGGTCCACCCACCACCAAATGTCTCCATACCTCATTCGAGTCTCGATAACGCATCAGCTATCACGGTTACGTGATCTGCCACATGCACAGTTGTCAAATGGAATGGCTGCAACAACAAGCTCCATCTAAACAGTCTGGAATTTTTGTCCTTAAATTTTTCCACACCTGTTAATGGATTGTGATCAGTGCACGCAATTGTCTCAGATGCAGTGCTGGTAATACAGACACTGAAATGTTGTAATGCCAACACCAAGATTAAAGTCTCTTTCTCCACCGTTGAATATTTCTGTTGATGAATGTTCAACCTCCTGGAAAAATACTGGATGGGTCTTTTCTCTTATCATTCTCCCGCAGGAGCACCACACTGACACCCACATCAATGACATCGATAGCCACCTCGAAAGGCTTTGTGTAATAGGGTGTGGCTAATACAGGGGCAGTGGTTAACACAGGTTTTAGGCTGTCACATGCCTTTTGACATGCTGTCCACTGAAACTTCTTGCCCTTTTTTAACAATTCAGTGAGTGGAGCAGTCAAAATGCTAAAGTTCGGCACAAACTTTCAGGAAAATCCGCTAAACCCTAGGAATCGTAGTACTGCTTTTTTTTCAACAGTGTGGAAAATTCTCCAATTACATTTATTTTTGCATCTCGTGTGGCCATTTGACCATGTCTAACAACATGGCCCAGGAAGGTGACTTGGGCTTTGGCAAATTCACTTCTAGCTAGGTTTACCACCAAGCCTGCCTTCTGAAGCCGATCGAACAAGTCCGATAAATGTTGTAAATGCTCCTTCCATGAGTGACTAAAAATCACCAGGTCATCAATATACACCATACAGTTGGGTAATCCGTCAATTATGTTATTAGTCAGTCTCTGAAATGTGTCTGGAGAGTTTTTCAAAAACTGAAATTGCTGTTGCTCTCTCTATCAGTAGCCTCTGAGCAAGTCCAACTTAGAAATGTAAGTTGCTTGTCCCACTTTTTCGACACAGTTCTCCAACCATGGAATTGGATATGCATCAGTCTTTGTAACGGTGTTGACTTTGTGATAGTCCACACATAATCGTTGGGTACCATCTGGCTTTGGCACCATAACTATGGTGAGCTCCAGTCACTGTAACTAACTTTGATTATGCCATCTTGGAGCGTGCGCTCTATCTCCTTCTGAACCTGTGCCAACTTTAGAGGGTTATGCCTATAAGGATGTTGCTTAATTAGAACAGCATCTTCTATATTTACATCATGTACAATTAGGTTAGTACTTCCCAGTTTACTAGCACATATCTCCCTATGTGATAGTAATAACTTTCAGGTCATTTCGATTTTCCTCTGGAAGGTAACTCAATAATTTATCCCAATATTTGACAACTTCCTCATTGTCCAATATGTTTTGAGGAATGTCCAAGTCAGAATCCACTGAACTTGAATCTTCCTTCTGTGCTGTAATCATTAACACCTTCTCCTCTTGCTTTCCTTCCCTATCAAAATACCTTTTGAGCATATTCATATGACACACTCTGTGAGATTTCTTCCTGTCTGGAGTCCTTGTCAAGTAGTTCACCTCACTCAATTTCATCTCAATTTGGTAAGGTCCGCTAAACCTTGCTTTTAAAGGCTCACCTGTCACTGGAAGTAACACCAATACTTGATCCCCATTTGCAAAATTGTGGATTTGTGATTTCTAATCTGTTTCCTGTTTCATTGTATGCTGTGATATTTTTAAATATTGTCCAGCCAAGTCTCCAGCTCTATTTAATTGTTCTCAAAAATTTGACATATCGTCCAAATGGGTGGTCTCTGAATTCTGACTTATTAATTTCTTCTTAATCAATGTTAATGGTTCTCTTACTTCATGCCCAAAAATTAATTCAAATGGACTGAATTTGGTTGATTCATTTAGTGTATCTCTGATCACAAAAAGTACAAATGGAACTCCCTTATCCCAATCATCTGGATAATCCTGACCATAAGTCCTCAACAATGTCTTCAGTGTTTGACAACATCTCTAGCACTCCCTGCGATTCTGGATGGTACGCAGTAGATTTGAATTGCTTTAATCCCAAGTTATCCATAACCTCCTTGAATAGTTTGGATGTGAAGTTTGATCCTTGATCTGACGGGATCTCTATTGGTAGTCCATATCAAGTAAAAAATGTAAATAATTCTTCTACAGCCCTTTTAGCTGTGATGTTGCGCAATGGGTTTACCTCTGGAAATCTAGTCGACACATCCATTATTGTTAATAAATACTTACTCCCACTTTTTGTTTGAGGCAGGGGACATATAAATCAATCAAGACTCTTGTAAAAGGTTCCTCAAATGCTGGAATAGGTATGAAAGGTGCATGTTTTATTACTGCCTATGGTTTACTGATTAGCTGACATGTATGAAATATTTGTCAAATTCAACTACATCCTTGTGTAGTCCATGCCAGTAAAAATGCCTTTGTATTTTAGCCTGTGTTTACCTCACCCCTAAATGACCTCCAAGTGATAGCTCATGCGCCACTCGCAGCACCTCCTTTCTACATCCTATTGGCAAAGCAATTTGATGAATCTCTGCCAATTTCTCATCTGCTTGAATGTGTGATGGTCTCCATTTCCTCATTAAGACATCATTTGTTAAATAATAACACACAAGGATGCATTTACTTTCTTTCTCTGTAAATGCTTTTTGATATAACTGTTTTAAGTTCTCATCTTTCTGCTGTAATTCAATCAGCTTAGCAGAGCTAAAGATACTTGCATGTTTACCTATTTGTTCTTTCTCTGTTCCACTTATCTAATTAAAAAAGGTATTGGATAATGCTATGTCAGCTTCCTTATCTGTGCCTTTTGATATCTCCTGCGTCAAATTGTGCCTCTATGATCTTGTGATCACACAATCAGGGAAAATTCCTGGATAAACATTCTTTATGTCTCCAGTTGCCAGCATCTCCACTGGCTTTTCAACTAGAGTAGGCAGCACGCCTACCAGTGAATCAGCGATATCATTTGCAAGGACAAATTGTATTCCTGGAGCTGAGAGTTTGTCCAGTACTCCTACCAAAAATTCTCTACTCTTCACAGAGGGAAATTGAGAAACAAACTTGTAAGGAGATCTCAGCTATCTGTAAGAATAATAGGGTAGTTATGGTAGGAGATTTTAACTTTCCAAACATAGACTGGGACTGCCACAGTGTTAAAGGTTTAGATGGAGAGGAATTTCTTAAGTGTGTACAAGACAATTTTCTGATTCAGTATGTGGATGTACCTACCAGAGAAGGTGCAAAACTTGACCTACTCTTGAGAAATAAGGCAGGGCAGGTGACTGAGATGTCAGTGGGGGAGCACTTTG
>NC_057729.1:6453848-6497711 GCF_004010195.1 Chiloscyllium plagiosum | reverse complement strand
AGGTCATGTTGCGGCTGTACAGGACATTGGTTAGGCCACTGTTGGAATAATGCATGCAATTCTGGTCTCCTTCCTATCGGAAAGATATTGTGAGACTTGAAAGGGTTCAGAAAAGATTTACAAGGATGTTGCCAGGGTTGGAGGATCTGAGCTACAGGGAGAGGCTGAACAGGCTGGGGCTGTTTTCCCTGGAGTGTTGGAGGCTGAGGGGTGACCTTATAGAAGTTTACAAAATTATGAGGGGCATGGATAGGATAAATGAACAAAGTCTTTTCCCTGGGTCGGGGAGTGCAGAACTAGAGGGCATATGTTTAGGGTGAGAGGGGAAAGATATAAAAGAGACCTAAGGGGCAACTTTTTCACGCAGAGAGTGGTATGTTTATGGAATGAGCTGCCAAAGGATGTAGTGGAGGCTGGTACAATTGCAACATTTAAGAGGCATTTGGATGGGTATATGAATAGGAAGAGGTTGGAGTGATATGGGTCAGGTGCTGGCAGGTGGGACAAGATTGGGTTGGGATGTCTGGTCGGCATGGATGGGTTGGACCGAAGGGTCTGATTCCATGCTGTACATCTCTATGACTCTATGACTCTATGACTCTCTTGCCTTACTTTACATAACTGTGCACCTTTTGTCTCACTATGAATTCCTGTTACTGGTACCTTTTCTGGCAATAGTCCCTCAGGAGTACATACTGACTGAGAGGATCCTTGGTCCCTTAATATTGTAACCTCCTTACCTACTGCTCCTGGCTATGTGAATAAACTTTACCCTTGCATGTATATTTTTTAAGCAGATCTGGCACTTCCTCCTTAATCAACCTCTGATTACTTTGTATACTCTGAGGAAGCTGCCTAAGTTTCCTTGTGCTATTTTATTACTAGTCCAACAAAACTTCCAGGTTTGTCTGGTTTTCCTACATCTGGCTTTCTGCTAGCCCATCAGCAGTGTGATTTCACCAGAACCATTTAACTTCTTTGTCCCCCTCAAGGGTTTCTTTTTTACCCTGTGTTAAGTTCTCCTTATGATCTTCACTGAGATCTACCTTTCTCTTTCCACGTGAGGATTTCTCTTTGCCCTAATTTCTCACCCTTGTGGACTGAAATTTATTCTGGAAGCCAAACCATGTTTTATGGACCAGCTCATAGTCATCATCCATTTTGCTGTTTTAACTCTCTGCTCTTCCCCATGAGTTTGCACTCCTTCTTCACTTCGCCTACCCTCAGCCTTTATCTCTAGCCTTTTAAGCTGACTTTCCTTTTTAAATGTCAGTTTTTGAAGTTCAAAAGCTGCTGTTCAAAAGTTCAAAAGTTCTTCTGCTGCTCTGTCTTTTTATCTCTGTTCTGCTACACTCTCCTTTTCCCTCTCTTCTGCTTTTAATCGTAACTCAAACCATTTCATTTCTGCTGCCCTTTCCTTATCTCTTGCCTCTCACTCAAGCTGCTTCATTTGCAATTGAATTCTTGCCATCTCTATAGATTCTGATGGTTTCGCCAGCAAGTTTAAATGCTGAGCTACTACTGTAATTATCTCTCCTTTTCTCACAGAAGCAGGAAGTTCTAATTCCAGCTTCTCTGCTAATTCCTGTATCTTGGTCGTATTCACTTTTTGTAAAACTTTCAAAGTCACCGCATCCTCTTCCAGAAAACTTTTGGTGACTGAAAGAGACATTCCTACTTCAGGCTTTGTCTACCCAACCATATCAACACTCGAAATAAAGACACTAGCACCTACCGCTCACTCTTGAAAATCCCGGACGAGCCCCCCATCTGTTATGGACTTGGCTAGACCACTCAAAACATTCTTAAGCAGGCAGCCCAGACCATAACTTTGCAATTTGTTTCAGCAAGTGTACATGAAAGTTACCCAGATTAAGTTAGCTAAATTGACTAATGGATTTTAAAACAGACAAAAAAATTATTCACAAAATTATACAATGAAATACAGAAAAGAAGAACCCATACAGAATTCAGTCTATCCAAACTAGACTTAATTAAGCTGTTCTGAATATACACAACAGTCCCAATAAGCAAACTCATTTTAAAAAACAGTATAAATGGAACACATGCTTACAGGTTGAAGTTGAAGGGCAGAAAGAGAGAGAGAGTTTCCATTGAACTCCTCAACAGTTCAAGACTGAACCAAACTGCTCAGCTACAGAGCTGACCACTCCATTTTCATTATGTAGGTCACTTCTGAAACATGACCACTTTGGCCTGAAATCTCATTTATCTACATATAAACAAAAGGCCTCTCAAAATCATTTTCATCCCTGTACTAAACCAGACTGATCTGACCCCAGCCGGTTTATTGTCCCTCTGAAACAAAATCAAGGACAGAGTATACTTGAGCCAAGGAGCAGCTTTTAGAATAAAAAGGGACTAGCTTTGTGACAAGTGATCCATCTCAATATCTTCCAGAGATCCCCAGCATCACAGGCGCCAGTCTTCAGCCAATTCGATTTGCTCCACACACAATATTTTGAAACTGAAGAGGTTTATGGACTCAGACAATGTTCTGGTGTTAGTAATGAAGAAATACTCTAGATTCTGTTGTGCCTCTTGTTAATCTGTTTCAGTACTGCAACACCATTGGCATCTACTCGACCATGTGGAAGCTTGTGCAAGTATGTCCCCAACACAAAAAGCAGCAATCTAGCCAATTACCATCACATCACTCGACTCTCAGTCATCAATAAAGTGATGGAAGATGTCATGGTCAATGCTGGCATGCATACCTGATTAACAATAATCTGCTCACTGGAGCCACTCATCTCCTGACCACACACAGTCTTTATTCAAACATGGACAAAAGAGCTGAATTCCAACAGCGTGGAGAGAGTGACAGTTCCAGGCATCAAGACTGCACTTGACTGGAGCATTAAGCTTCCCTGCAAAACAGAGTCAATGGAAATTGAGTGGTGGGGGAGAGGTTCACTGCTGGTTGGACTCATAACTATCATCAAATAAGATAATTGTGCTTGCTGGAGGTTAGTCATCTCAGCTCCAGGACATCTCTGCAGGAATCTCTCACTGTAGTGTCCTCGGCACAACCATCTTCAGCTGCTTCATCAGTGACCTTCCCCTCATTGTAAGGTCAGAAGTTCACCGATGATTGCACAATTTTCAGCACCTTTCACGACTCCTCAGATACTGAAGCAGTCCATGTCCAAATGCAGCAAGACCCGGGACAATATCCAGGTTTAGGCTAACAAGTGGCAGTATTGTTTGCATGATATGAATGCAAGGCAATGACCATCTTCAACAAGAGAGAATGTAACATTCACTCCTTGACATTCAATAGTATTGCCATCACAAAATTCCCCTGTATCAACATCCTGGGAGTTACAATGAGCAGAAACTGAACTGGACACACCACATACACCCAGTGGCTATAATAGCAGGTCAGAGGTGAGGAAACCTGCAACAAGAAGGTGCACTAAGGAAACATTCAACTCTTAACTCCCCAAAGCCTGTCCACCAACTACAAGGCATATATTGTGAGTGTGATGGAAAACTCCACACTTGCCTGTATGGGTGCAGCTCCAGTTCAAGAAGCTTGATACAATCCAGGAGAAATCAGCTGCTTAATTGATCTACATTCCTTCCATCATTGACGCTCAGTAGCAGCTGGATGTACCATTTACAACATGCACTTCAGAAATTCACCAAGACTTCCTCAACAGCAGTTTTCAAACCCACAATTACTACCATCTAAAAGGACAAGGACAGCAGATACATGGGAATACCACCACCTTTAAGTTTCCTTCCAAGCAATTCACCATCCCGACTTGAAAATATATCCCCATTATTTTGGTGTTGCTCACTCAAAGTCTTGGTGCTTCCTTTTCAACAGCATTATGGGTACTCCTCCACCAAATGGACTGCAGCAGTTCAAAACGGCAGCATATCACCACTTTCCCTCGGGGAACTATCAATAGGTATTAAATGCTGGCTTAGCCAGAAACAGTCAGAAAAAGAGAGATGGGCTTTGAGGGAAACATTTTCTAAGGAATGTAATGGCAAAATTGATGGTCAGCACAATCATTCAACTGTTTTGCATTCCTGAGCCATTCATATCGTACTTAAGATTTGGTCTCTCGTAGCTTGCTCATGCATTGCTTCTCAAAGAACTTCGAAAAAAATTTTTCTGCTTACTGCCAGAAGGAAGACTGCTATCTTTGTGGTCAGTTTTGCTTGCATCTCCTCATATGAATTCTGCACCTACTGTTTCTATACTAACATGGTTGACCTTGTGTGGTGATGACCCTTCGTCAGAATTGAAGAAAGGGAACATTAATTTTCCTTTACAGATGCTGCCAGACCTGTTGACTCTGCCCAGCATTTTCTGTTTTGATCTCAATTTCTCTAGATATTGCCTGATTACTGTGCATATCACATAGTGACTACACTTCACATCTACTTCAGTGGCTTTCAAGGACTTTGGACTGTCTTGTACATGAAAGGTGATGTATAACAATAGCCTTTCTGTTTCTCAGTTAGTACAAGAGCACTTTTACCTCAAATAGCCACTCAACCTCTCATTTTCCTCTTTCAAATAACTCATAATAAATTCATTGCTGATCCATATTCTTAAACCAGTGAAGAAATTTACTCATGTGCCACAGGAATTATATGTAGCAGTCAGTGTATTGTAAATTATTGAAAACAGCACAAAAATGAAAGAGACCCCAGAGAAGCCTTATTGCAAACGATGTTTGTCTATATCGACAAGACAATATGAACCAACTGTGAAAAAAAAAGTTTTAAAACCTGCAGTGTAAAATTTGTGTCAGTAATTACAAGGTCAGTTCTTTTGTAATAGAATTGATTTAGCTTAATCATATGAAGTAACCAGAACAGTGTTAAATCATCCAAATGAAAGGGCTGAGATATTTCCATTTTCTCCTGAATGTTCATGTATCAGTGGCAGCTATCCATTAGCATGATGGTGATAGAATAGCTCTCTGATGCTGCATTTCTTTCTCTTGGAGAACAAGATGTTTCCAGGTTTATTCTGTTTATTTGCTGAGTGAACATCAGGTGAAACTGAGCATGCATCTTATGATCAGAACTATGGTGATGTTGGGAATTCTTTCTTTACTCATAGCGTGGGTGGAAATCTATTTTGGCTGCATCTCAGTACGTGATTATAACAAATCAAATCAAATGAATCATTTGTAACCTCTTTAATATGATGCTCAGTTTGAGTTTCAGCCAGGGACACCCGGCTCTAGATCACATTGCAGTCTTAGTCTAAACATGGAAAATAGAGCTCAAATACAGAGGTGAGCGAAATGTGTGTGACTGAGCTTATCATGAAGACAACATTTGACTGAATGCATCAAGTAACCTTGGTAAAACTGGAGTCTCAAATGGAAACTCCCCACTGATGAGAGTCATACCTGGCACAAGTGAAGGTGATTGTGGCTCTTAGAGGCCAATCATTTCAGGCCTCGTATATTACAACAGGAGTTCCTCAGGGTAGCTTCCTGGGCACAACCATCTTCAGCTGCTTCATTAATGACTTGCCCTCCATCATGAGGCCAAATGAGGGGATGTTCACTGATGATTCCACAATTAGAACCATACAGAACAAAAAAAGTTATGGCACAGAGAATGTTCAGCAATCACATCTGTGCCAGCTGAATAAAGTCATCTCATCCTACCCACACTTAGAGTCCGTCACTTTGCTGGTGACAGAGTTCCAGATGCACGTCCAGGCTCCTTTTAAACATGTTGAATGTTTTCTGCTTCAAACACCAAACTGGACATTAAATTGCAGAAAACCACCACCTTCTGGGTGAAAAAGATTTTCTTCATCTCCCTCTAATTGTTCTACTGATTACTTTAACTCTCTGCAGGCTGATAAGTGACGTCTCTACTGTATATCCTACCTAAGCCCCTCACTGATGTGTACACCTCATTCCAGCCATCCGCTCAGAGATTCTGAGAAAAGCAACCCTGGTGAATCCAATCTGATGTCATAGCTAAAGTAAAGTGACTGCAAGAGCAGGTCAGAGGCTGTGAGTTCTGCGGTGATTCATTTTTCTTTCATGTCTCCAAAGCCTGGACACGTTCCACAAGACACAATTAGAAATAGAGCTGAAAATGTGTTGCTGGAAAAGCGCAGCAGGTCAGGCAGCATCCAAGGAACAGGAGAATCGACGTTTCGGGCATAAGCCCTTCTTCAGGAAGGGCTACACATTTTCAGCTCTGATCTCCAGCATCTGCAGCCCTCATTTTCTCCACAAGTTAGAAATACAATGGAATAGTCTCCAATTGCCTGGATGAATGCTACTTCAAAAACACTCAAGGTACGTCACATCATCCAGAAAAAGCAACCAATTAAGAGTCATGTAGCACGGAAACAGACCCTTCATCCAACCAGTCCATGTTGACCATAATCCCAAACTAAACTAGTCCCACCTGCCAGTGCTTGGCTCATATCCCTCCACACATTTCTTATTCATATACATAAATAAACGACTTCCACATGTTGTAACTGTACCCACATTCACCACTTCCTCTGGAAGTTCATTTCACACACAAATCACTCTCTGTGTGAAAAATTACCCCTCATGTTTTTTTTTATCTTTCTCCTCTCATCATAAAAATATGTCCCCTAGATTTAAAATCCCCCACCCCCAGGAAAAGATCTTGGTTATTCATCTTATTTATATCCCTCATGATTTTATAAACTTCTATAAGGTCACCCCTCAACCTTGCACATGTCAGTAAAAAAAATCCCAGCCTATCCAACGTCTGTCCATAACTCAAATCCTCCTGTCCTGGCAACACCCTGGTAAATGTCTTCTGAATTCTTTTGAATTTGATTAATACCTCATCCACCATCTTAAGCATTCACTCTCTCCACCTCTGCCTCACAGTGGCAGTAGTGTGTATTATTTCCAATTTATCCTTTGGCAGCAGTCTCCAAATTGGCACTGTCTACCACCTCAAAAAGCAAGGGCAGGAGATACAAGGAAACAAGTTCCCCTTCAATAATGGTCCCTTCTGACTTGGAACTAAAGGCTTTCCTTCACTATCAAAATTGTCTACCTAGCAACACTAGGTGAACCTATACCACATGACTGCAGAGGTTCAAGGAGGCAGCTCACTACCACATTGTCCATCATAATTAGGAGTGGGTGATACATGCTAGTCTTGTCATCAAAACCCACATGCAAGATTTAAAACAGAAAGAATTTTGAATCTGCTTCTGTAGAGTTTATAACAATTGAAAACCTTTTGTCGAATATTTGTATTAATATTGTTTGGGAACAATCCTAGTGTGGGGGGGGGGGAGTGGGGGAATGGTGCCGTGACGTACTACTGTGACTGAAGACCTGCTGGTGCATTGAAACGGGACTTCCTTCTGAGTGAGGGACTAACATACCACCACTGACCCACTCAAAATTCTTGAAACATTAAATTGCTGTGGAGCAGCTGATATCAGCAGGGTTGTGTTCCCCACTGACTGTTTCAGGTAATGGAGCAGAAAATCCAATCATCCAAAATGTCCCAGCCAGAATGTAGGAATAATGGGCAAAGATTCAGTGGACTGGATGACTAGGAATGCTCCATAATGGTTTGGATTCTATCATCACTATTCACTGTACCCATTAGTGATTTTGATCGAAAGCCATAGATCAAAATGTGCCTACCCCTTGAAGGTAGGTAGTATTGTAAGTTGTGTAGGTTCAAGTATCAAATTGTTGCAGTCTGTGTGATACAGGCACAGTGCAGTTAGGAAGGGAAAGCAACCTCAAGTGTCTGCTGGCTGGAGCTGATAACTGGACGGTGCCGAAAGCTGACCTCTAGGAACATCAGTTCATGAACTTTGCCGAATATTTCTCTCAGACACTCATTATAACATGTTTCACAGCAGCTAAGTGCCCTCAGGTTGTGAAATCATACTGTAATGAATTTCCAATTACAATACATATGATATAAATGTAACAAGGTTGACAGCCAAGTTAAAGCAATCTCAGAACACAGCTCTGAGTAACTCTGATATTTGACAAGAAGGGGGAGGATGAGTAATTGGAATCCTATTGAGTAAAACTGAACAGGTCTGTAAGCATTACATTTAAGATATGAAGATATGAAAATGTTCAGGATATTGCTGTTGCAAGAGCATTCAACAACAGAAATTGCCAAGACCATGAACTATTTTAGAACATGAGTCTACATAACGTGGCATTATAATTTATTTCTGAGAAATTCAACATTTTGAAATGATGAAAGGAATTAATAATACTTGCACCAAACATACTGGACATTGTGGAAAGGGTTAAATACCAAAGTCAAAAATTAGCAGCTAGTAAGTTGAAAAGAAATTTAGGCAGATTTTTTTTACACTCTAAAGACAATGGAAAAGTGGGTTAATGAATACATTGTCATTGAATAAAAAGCAGAATCTCATGAAGGTACTTAAGAGGTCACTGGCAGGCCTTTCTTGAGAGCAAAGATTATAGACACAGTAGTGTCACCTGCCAAGAAACATTGTATTAAAAAGCAATTCCAGTGGGGAGACAATGGCTGTTGTTGGTACCACACTCACTCATGGCCTGGGATTGTTCCTGGACCTCTGGCCAGAATGGTTTGATGGTTAGAGGAGAGTCGTGAGGTGGGGGTCATGTAGGAGGGCCATTAGCAGTTAGGACAGGGAGTGGTACTCAGGGGTCTCAGCCCATGCCCTGCAAAGCCTAGTCTCTCGATCAGATATAGAGTCCCTTTGAAAAAGATGCTCCACCAGCAGCACTGCAAGAGACAACAAGCAAATGTGTCAGGATCTGCGAGTCGTAAGCCTGACGTGGCATACCTCCCTACACCCATCACCCTACCACTGGGTTCATGCCAATTAATGAGGTGAAAAGACCATCCTTGGGGCTTCCTGTCTGAGACCTCTTAGGAATGGAAGCAGGATGGCACAGGGGTCTCCATTCCCAACCCTCCCACCTTCCTAAATACCCCCAGCTTGTCACAGAAGAAGGTGGCTTTGAGCGACAATTGTTTGAAAGATGGGAGCTAGGAACAAGTACGAATGCTGATTGGGACTGATCTTAATGGATGCATTTTTCAGACTTTGTTGACTGATTCCATGTTTTAAAATTGCTCAATTCTTATCAGCATTATCTAAAATGGTACCTGTCACATAGGAAGATGGTCACGGTTGTTGGAAATCATTTATCTCTACTCCAGTTCATCTCTGCAGGAGTTCCTCAGGGTAATGTCCTGGGAGTTCAGCTACTACCTTCAGCTGCATTATCAATGACCTTTCCTCCATCATAAGGTCAGAAATAGGGATGTTCACGAACAATTACACAATGTTCAGCACTGTTCATCACCCCTCAGTTACTGAAGTAGTCCATGTTTAAATGCAGCAAGATCTGGACAATATCCAGGCTTGGGCTGACAAGTGGCAAGTAATATTCATGCCATACACATACCAAGCATTGGCCACATCCAATAAGCCAGAATCTAACCAGCGACCCTTGCTGTTCAACGGCATCACCATTTCCCTCCATCTACATCCTTGAGGTTGCCATTGACAAGAAACTGGACTGGACTAGCCATTTAAACACAGTGGCTACAAGAGCAGGTCAGAGCCTAGGAAAGCCTGCAGCAAACAACTCACCTCCAAAATCTGTCCACCCTCAACAAGGCATAAGCCAGTAGTATGATGGAATATTCCCCACTTGCCTAGATAGGTACAACCCCATCAACACTGGAAAAAGCTTGACAACATTCAGGACAAAGCAGCCCGCTTGATTGGCACCACATCCATAAGCATCCATTCCCTCCACCACTGATGCTCAGTAGCAGCAGTGTATACTATGTGCAAGATGCACTATAGAAATTCACCAAAGATCCTCATACTGTGTCTTCCAAACCCACAACCACTTCCTTCCAAAAAGACAAGGCCAGCAGATCTATGGAAACACTACTACTTGCAAGTTCCCCTCGAAGCCACTCATTATCCTGACTTGGAAATATATCACTGTTCCTTCAGTATCGCTGGGTGAAAATCCTGGAATTCCCTCCCTAATGGCATTGTGGGTCAACCTATAGCATGGGAACTGCAGTGGTTTGAGAAGGCAGTTCACCACAACCTTCTCAAGGGTAACAAGGGACAGGCAATAAATACTGGCCCAGCCAATTGATAGCCACATCCCATGAATGAATAAGAAATTAAACTCGTAAAAGTCTTACAGTTTATAAGCATCAGTCAAAACATTGGGACACTACTTAGCTTCATTGCCAATTAAGTACTTTTGTCATTACTGTATTATAGATATGGATTGACTATTATTAGTGAACTGTAGTTCAGTTATTCCATCTTATGGTGTCTATTGTTATTTTTTCAGGTTCCCTGTTAAGCCGAAGGACAAGCAGCTTGAGAAGTGAAAGCTATCACTCAGAAATTCAGAGTCTGATTTTCAATTTGCACCAGCGATTAATGAGACTTTTAAGGATCCACTTTCTGATGGGCACAGTGTGCAGCTATCGACTTACCTGAACACTTATAGGTTGACACACGACTGGGTAAAATGGTCAATCACGCTTCTCTGTGGCTCACGTCAGTGGTTTTGTGTGTTCTGTGTTACTGTGGAACCAACTCCACCCAGAAGAGTTTGCAACATCGAAAATGGAAGATGGAACAATCAAAAGCAAGCTTAGTAACCCATCGGCGTGTAAAACGTGGCTGGGTCTGGAACCAGTTCTTCATTGTGGAGGAGTACACTGGAACAGAGCCACTCTATGTTGGAAAGGTGAGGTTAACCTGTAAGACTTTCTTTTGTTTTTCAAGAGATTGGTGCCAGTTGACATGAAGCTGCTGAATTTTACTTAAAAGCAGATACCTACCGATTTTTCTGCCATCTTTGAACCTTTTTGTAAAACTGTAGAACTGCACAAGTCAGAATAATCTCAACACGTGCTGCAAAATGAATAGTATTAGCTATTAATATTTACTGAAACTAATCATTTTCTTCACCTGTTTTAATTGCAAGTTCTGGATTGCTTGTCCAGTGACACTGATTACAAATGTAAAACTGAGTTATTTTCAATATTTTTTTCTGTCCAGTCCAGTTGAAAAATGACAAGACTGGGTCCAAACTCTTCAATTTCACCTCTGAATGGAGAGGATGATTACTGAGTTAGGTGTAAAATTGACATTTTACCCAATCACTCGGGTTTCCCACAGAGTGAGAAATGACTCCTGAGCCATGTTACAAAGGGATAGTTGGGTCCACTAATTGCTCAGGATGGTGGAGAAAATGAAACACTTCTCTTGTTACCATAAGTGCAGTGAGCTCTACATAGATCGGAGTTTGATCTAAGGTACAATATCACATCTGATATTCTTCAACCAGGGACAAGGGGAATCAATGAAAATCTCCATATAGAATATCATTTCAGACCAACATCATTGACCTTTCAAACAAAGGTCAGGAGTGCTTCTTTCTCAATAAACAAAACTTAATTTGATATTGGAGCTTGAAGCTCTGCTGTGAGATTATCGTAATTACAGACAAGGATGAAGAATTTAACATACAACAGCTCGCAAGAGAAAATTGTTTTAGTTAGCAGAAAGAACAGAAGGTGGTGGCAAAATTAAACAGTATGTCTATGATTAAGAAAGCCAGAAGATGCATGTAGACACAACTTGATATATCACATATCAGGCAGAACACTGAAGGTGATCATTTGTTGTGTTAGATTTTCCAAACATGACCTTTCAGCAATAGAACTCAGAAACTACAATAGTGAGGAATCAACACTATATGATGTCTACACTGAGAATATGTCAGTGATTTACATAACACCAAACTGTAAGCCTGCTTCAGCTCATCTACTGCTGAAACCCTTTTGTTAGCTCCTACGCAACTATTCCAATGTATTTCCAGCTGATCTTCCCACCCTCTGTCAAGCTGCTGCCATCCAGTACTCAGCTGCCTTTTGTTATGACAGGTCCCTGGGCAAAGTTCCCCGATTTGTTACTGTTTCAAATGAATTACCCCAACTTGTTAAGCTTCTGGAGGAGGACGAATGAACTGTCCTTCTTTAGTCATCTTCTCCCTCAGCTGGCTTTAGCAACATTAATTTAAGATAGATCCTCTGTGGATACATTTCTCTGACCCAAATGAACTTGGAGCCAATTGAACCAGGCTTCCTTGAATCAACATAAATAGTAAGTTTATCAATTGCTTAAATTGAAAAGAATTAGTGGTGCAATACACATGCATAAAGATTAAAAATAAGAGGAAAGTATATAAAGATAAAACTGAAAAGAAAGCAGATATACCAATTAGACTTTGAATTGTTTGGAAAGAGCGAATCATTGAATAATTGCAGGAATCATACCAGTGGCTTTAAGCTTGGGAGTTGATTTGTTTTTTTTTGAGATTCCAGGTTTTGTAGTTTGATTGAAGTACCTTTCTCCAGAATTCTTTCTGAACTGGCTTCCAGCTTCAGAGTGAGAGAAGGTCTTCCTTCACCTACAAAACCGAGGGAACAGGAAATAGTTCCTTGACTGTGACCTTCACTGCATGCTAATGCTGAAACCCAGGTAGGTACACACAAGAGGTCCTACTTGCCTACTCCAGTAGAGTTGAAACTGACTTTTTAACTTTTTCTATATATACTGGAGGGTAAAATTACAAGAGGTTTTTTTTCTGCAGAGGAGGGTGAGATAGTCAGGCTTCACACACCTCTTCTTGTTCAGCATCTCTCTGTTTGAAGCTGCCCTGACATTTTGGGAGCAATAACATTACTGAAAACAAAAACAATGCTAGCTTGTTCTCTGCCCACAGTTGCTGCCTGACCCATTATGATTTCTAGCACTTTTTCTTCCCTGACAATGTAGATGTGTGATACTCCATGGGCTTCACCCATAACTTTACAAGCAGTCATGAATTTAAATATGCATTTTTCCCATTGCAGCCTTCCTTTAAAAGCAACACAGTTTGGAATTTTAAGTGAAAAAATGTCTATAAATTATTTGGGGTTTTGATATCATATCATGACATCCATATTCTTACTCACACAAAGTCCTGTTCACTGAATCACACCAGGACTTGCTGACACACATTAGCTCCCAGATGAACAATGCCTCAAGTTTTGAAATGCTCATTCCTGTAGGGCCTAGCCATTATCTCTGTGATCCCCTCCATCATGACAACCCTAAATAATACCTGCAGTCCTTTTATTCTGGCCTTTTGATCATCTCAGATTTCAATCATTCCACAATTGATGACAGTCTTCAACTGATTCGAGCACCAAAATATCCTTTTCTAAACTTTTTTTCACATCTTTATCTCATGCTGCTTAAAATCTACATCTTCAACAAAGCTGTAGATCACCCAGCTACTCAGGGTCATATTGAGTTTTGCAATGCTCCTGTGAAACATCCTGCAAAGTTTAATGACATTTGTGGGCGGCACGGTGGCACAGTGGTGTCTCACAGCGCCTGAGACCCGGGTTCAATTCCCGCCTCAGGCGACTGACTGTGTGGAGTTTGCACGTTCTCCCCGTGTCTGCGTGGGTTTCCTCCGGGTGCTCCGGTTTCCTCCCACAGTCCAAAGATGTGCAGGTCAGGTGAAATGGCCATGCTAAATTGACCGTAGTGTTAGGTAAGGAGTAAATGTAGGGGTATGGGTGGGTTGCGCTTTGACAGGTCGGTGTGGACTTGTTGGGCCAAAGGGCCTGTTTCCACACTGTAAGCAATCTAATCTAAGAAACATATTGAGTCCAGATTGCTGCATTATCATTATGATAACATTATGAATTATTTATCTGTTGTGGTTAACCACATATGGGAGGAGGACATTGCTAGGGTCTTTACCTGAGCATAAATAACTTGTCGACATTGAGGGAGGCTTGAGTTAGGTCATAATGTTTCACTGTGTGAATAGGCTGCAGCTTCATTCGCAACAGGAGTTTAACAAATATTGCCTTGTTGCTAACGCAGCATCACATTCATCAAAACTAATTGAAAGTGAACCTCAATGATGTAGAATGCTTGGGGCAAGAGAAGATACCAAAGGATGTTTGGACATCTTACATTGATTCAGCCCTTAGTGATTATGGTGAAAGTTTCCTGGCTGTGATGAATACTGAGCTTTGAAAATGGAAATTAGTTCTGGAAATGTTAGTACAACTCCCAGTAGCACACAGCCTGGAGCCTGATACACTTTGATCATAATAGATTTCTTCTACAGCCTGTAGTTGGAGAGTGTCGTGATTTGAAAACCACACTGTTTCAAAGCTCTTTCCACAGTGCCTTCAGCCTGCACCACTTCTTTCAAGCTAATATTAAATTTTGCAATTTCTTTGGTTCTGAATCTGTCGGGTTCTTAACCAGTCAGATGACCTCTGACTGAGGTTTCCCATCATCTCACCATTCCTGAGGCCAGACCTGAAGACATGTTGCACTCTCTTGGCGAGGGTAAGGGAAAAGAGGGGATCTGTGGAAAGTCGCATCTGTTTTAGCTGTGGCCATGACACTCTGGAGTAATGTGCTGGAAATCAAACGCTACTATTCCTGGAGTCACAGAGGAGAGTCATACAGCACAGAAACAGACCCTTTGGTCCAACTCGTCCGCACTGATCAAACATCCCAATCTGACCTAGTCCCATTTGCCAGCATTTGACCCATATCCACCTAAACCCTTCTTAGTCATATACCCATCCAGATGCCTTTTAGATGTTGTAATTGTAAGAAATCTGCCTACATTGCTTCCTCTAGCAGCTCATTCCATGTACAAAACACTCTGCAGTCATCCTTGAGGTCCTTTTCATATCTTTCCCCTCTCATTTTAAACTTGGGGCCTCAAGTTCTGGACACTCCCAACCTAGAAAAAAAGATCTTGTCTATTTACACTATCCATACTCTTCATGATTTTATAAACTTCCATGAAGTCACTCCTCAGTCTTCGACGCCCGACGTAGAAAAGCCCCAACCTATTCAACCTCGCCCTGTATCTCAAAGCCTGTACTCCTGGCAATATTTTTGTAAATCTTTTCTGCTTCCTTTCAAGTTTAACAATATCTTTCCTTTCATAGGCAGATCAGAATTGAAGGCTGTATCCTAAAAGTGGCCTCACCAATGTCCTGTACAGCCAAAACATGATGCCCCAAATCCTATGCTCGATGTTATGATCAATGAAAGCAAACATACCAAATGCTTTCTTCATTTCCCTGTTTACCTCTGATGCCACTTTCAAGGAAGTATGTCTCTGCGCCCCTGGGTCTCTTTGTCTGGCAACACTCCCCAGAGCCCTACCATTGACTGTATAAGTCCTGCCCTGGTTTGCCTTACCAAAATGCAACACCTCACATTTATCTAATTAAATTTCACCATGGTGGCTCAGTGGTTTGCACTGCTGCCTCACAATTCCAGGGACCCAGCTTTGATTCCAGCCTCGGGTGACTGTCTGTGTGGAGTTTACACGTTCTCCCCGTGTCGGCACGGGTTTCCTCCGGGTGCTCCGGTTTCCTCCTACGGTCCAAAGATGTGCAGCTTAGGTGAATTTGCTATGCTAAATTCCTTATAGTGTTCAGGAATGTGCAGGTACGTGCATTAGTTAGGGGTAAATGTAGAGTAAGAGGGTAGGGGATTGGGTCTGGGTGGCTACTCTTCAGAGGATTGGTATGGACTTGTTGAGTGAAATGACCAGTTTCCACACTGTAAGGATTCTATGATTAAAACTCTGTCTGCTACTCCTTGGCCCATTGGCCCATCTGATCAAGGTCCCGTTGTATCTGAGATAATCTTCTCCACTATCCACTTCAACACATATTTTGGTGTCATCTGCAAACTTACTAATCATGCCTCCTGTATTCACATTCAAATCATTCATATAAATCATGAGAAGCAGTGGACTCAGTATTGATTCTCTGGGCACACTGCTGGTCATAGGTCTTCAGCCCAAAAAGCAACCCTCTACCATCATCTTTTGTCTCCTACCTTCAAGCCAATTTTGTATCCATTGTGCTGGCTCCCCCAGATTCCATGTGATCTAACCTTATTAATCATTCTACTATGCGGAATCTTTCTTTGTTGAAGTCCATATAGACAATTTCCCACATACAAAACCATGTTGACTATCCTAAATAACTCCTTTTCCTCTCAAATACATGTAAATCCTGTCCCTCAGAATCCCCTCCAACAACTTACCAATCATTGACGTAAGGCTCACCAGTCTATAGTTCCCTGCCTTTTCCTTACAGCCTTTCTTAAATAATGGCATCTCATTAGCCAACCTCCAGTCTTCCAGCACCTAACCCGTGGCTGTCAATGATACAAATATCTCAGCAAGGGGCCCAGCAATCTCTTCACTTGCTTCCCACAAAGTTCTAGGAAACACCTGATCAGGTTCCAAGATTTATCTACCTTTGTGCATGACAAGACCTCCAGCACCTCATTTTCTGTAACATTGACTGTTTTCAAGACATCACTATTTATTTAAGGAGAAAGTGAGGACTGCAGATGCTGGAGATCAGAGCTGAAACATGCGTTGCTGGAAAAGTGCAGCAGGTCAGGCAACATCCAAGGAGCAAAGCAAGGAGCATCCTGAAGAAGGGCTTATGCCCGAAATGTCGATTCTCCTGCTCCTTGGATGCTGCCTGACCGGCTGCGCTTTTCCAGCAACACATTTTTCATCACTATTTATTTCCCCAAGTTCCTGATCTTCCATGTTCTTCTGCAATGCAAATAGTTACACAAAATACTTATTGGTATCTCACCTATCTCCTGTGGTTCCACACATGGACAGCCATATTGATTTTTATGGGGCCCTATTCTCTCCCTAGTTACTCCTTTGCCCTTAATGTACTTCTAGAATCTCTTTGGATTCTCCTATCCCTATTTGTCAAAGAAATCTTGTGTCCTCTTTTAGCCCTCCTTATTTCCCTCTTAAATATAGTCCTACTACCCAACGTTTGTGAGAAGATTTGTAGCTCAGATGCTCATTGTTGTGGTTCTGTTCGCCGAGCTGGGAATTTGTGTTGCAGACGTTTCGTCCCCTGTCTAGGTGGCATCCTCAGTGCTTGGGAGCCTCCTGTGAAGCGCTTCTGTGATCTTTTCTCCGGCATTTGTCGTGGTTTGAATGTGTCGCTTCCGGTTGTCAGTTCCAGCTGTCGTTGCAGTGGCCGGTATATTGGGTCCAGGTCGATGTGCTTATTGATTGAATCTGTGGATGAGTGCCATGCCTCTAGGAATTCCCTGGCTGTTCTCTGTTTGGCTTGTCCTATAATAGTAGTGTTGTCCCAGTCGAATTCATGTTGCTTGTCATCTGCGTGTGTGGCTACTAAGGATAGCTGGTCGTGTCATTTTGTGGCTAGTTGGTGTTCATGGATGCGGATCGTTAGCTGTCTTCCTGTTTGTCCTATATAGTGTTTTGTGCAGTCCTTGCATGGGATTTTGTACACTACATTGGTTTTGTTCATGCTGGGTATCGGTCCTTCGTTCTGGTGAGTTGTCTGAGAGTGGCTGTTGGGTTGTGTGCTGTTATGAGTCCTAATGGTCGCAGTAGTCTGGCTGTCAGTTCGGAAATGCTCTTGATATATGGTCTTGTGGCTAGTCCTTTGGGTTGTGGCATGTCCTCCTTCCGTTGTCTTTCCCTTAGGCATCTGTTGATGAAATTGCGTGGGTATCCGTTTTTGGCGAATACATATAGGTGTTCTTCTTCCTCTTTTTGCAGTTCTGGTGTACTGCAGTGTGTTGTGGCCCTTTTGAATAGTGTCTTGATGCAACTTCTTTTGTGTGTGTTGGGGTGGTTGCTTTCGTAGTTCAGGACTTGGTCTGTGTGAGTTTCAGTACACCAGAACTGCAAAAAGAGGAAGAAGAACACCTATACAATGTATTTGCCAAAAATGGATACCGGCACAATTTCATCAACAGATGCCTGAGGGAAAGACAACGGAACAAGGACATGCCACAACCCAAAGGACTAGCCACACTACAATACATCAAGAGCATTTCTGAACTGACAGCCAGACTACTGCGACCATTGGACTCATAACAGCACACAACCCAACAGCCACTCTCAGACAACAACTCACCAGAACGAAGGACCCCACAGATTCAATCAATAAGCACATCGACCTGGACCCAATATACCGGCCACTGCAAAGGACAGCTGGAACTGACAACTGGAAGCGACAGATTCAAACCACTACAAATGCCGGAGGAAAGATCACAGAAGCGCTTCACAGGAGGCTCCCAAGCACTGAGGATGTCACCTAGACAGGGGACGAAACATCTGCAACACAAATTCCCAGCTCGGCGAACAGAACCACAAGAGTCCTACTACCCTTATACTTCTTTAGGGGCTCCACTCAATCCCAGCTATAATGAGCAAATGTCTCCTTTTTCTTGACCAGAGCCTTAATTTCTCTTGTCATCAGCAGTCCCTAAACCTAACAACTTTGCCATTCACGCTGACAGGAACATATTGTTTCTGAACTTTCATTATCTCATTTTTAAAGGCCTCCTACTTACCATTCATCCCTTTACCTGCAAATAGGCTTCCCCAATCAACTTTTGAAAGTTCTTGTCTAATACCATCAAAACTGGCCTTACTCCAATTTAGAACTTTAGCTTTTTGAACAGTTCTATCCTTTTCCATAACTATTTTAAAACTGATAGAATTATGATCACTTGCCCTGAAGTGCTCCTCAATGACACGTCAGTCACTTATTTAAGTTCTCAACAGACGGTCAAATATTGCTCCTTCTCAAGCAGGTACACTTACATAGTTAATGAGAAGCTTTTCTGATACACATTTAACAAGTTCATCCCCATCCAAGCCCTTCATACCATGACAGTCCCAGTCACTTGTGTGAAGGTTCGATGAATCTGCCACAAATCCCAATTGCCTCTAAGAGAGAGCTATCCACAATAAAATCAAAGCCGACAAGTTTGCTTGAATAACAAAATAAAATAACTATGACACTCTTAATGTTAACCAAATTTTCTAGTTCATGTACACACACACACACACACACCCCTGCTCAAATGAACACATTATTAGATTAGATTAGATTACTTACAGTGTGGAAACAGGCCCTTCGGCCCAAAAAGTCCACACCGACCCACCAAAGCGCAACCTACCCATACCCTTACGTTTACCCCTTACCTAACACTACAGGCAATTTAGCATGGCCAATTCACCTAACCTGCACATCTTTGGACTGTGGGAGGAAACCTGAGCACCTGGAGGAAACCCACGCAGACATGGGGAGAACGTGCAAACTCCACACAGTCAGTTGCCTGAGGTGGGAAATGAACCCGGGTCTCTGGCGCTGTGAGGCAGCAGTGCTAACCACTGTGCCACTGTGCCGCCCACATAGTTAATGAGAAGCTTAACTATGTGGGCGGAATGGAGGGAAAAAAAAGTTGAACGACTCACTGCTCTGCATCAGATGTGTTAGCTCCACAATGCTTTTCCATTCTTCAATGACCAGTCTGTAGTTTATTGGCTTATTTGGACTCTGACAATGCTGTCACTTTAAAAGGTTATTTTGTCCTTTTTTTTATGAAGACAGGTTTTAAGGCAGAGGTGCCGAACCGGTAACTGCAGATGACTTGTGTAAATGACTTGTGAGCCCTTGAGGTTTTGTTTAACAGCCTGAGTAGGGGTGCGGCCAGCTCTCACAGATCTAGATGTCTGGGATTTGCTTTTTTTCCAGTAACATCAGAAGCTCTTGAGGTGTCAAAAGAGATGAAAGCTTCAGTGACTGTATCCTGGCTGCGACACTCTCTGAATATTCTCGATGTTTTTTTCCTCCTGGATTGGAGAACTGAATGTGAGAATCTGTGTCTGAATTTGCCTTTTTGCTCAGCATTGTGTTCATGGGATGTTACTGTATTGGAACAGTTAATTAGTAATAGTTACTGTATCTGTTTTTCTGCCAAGTTTTCTAATAGATAAGTTATTCCAAATTCCTCTTTTGTTTGCATTTTAACTGTAGTGATTAAATAAATTTGCATGGTTTAATGCCAAATAGTTTGGCCAGTTGCTTTGCATCTGGAACACAACATCTCATATCTACCTTTAATATAAGAAAAAGTTAGGGTCTAGGTTACCTTCTTAAAATATTTTGAGAAGGTCTGTTCTAATCCAAAACAGGGTCATTTTTGTTGACTTTGAGTATTAGTGTTATTTCTTTCAGCATTTCAAAACATGCTTTTTCTGTATACAGAAAGAGATTTTCAGAACATTAAAGAAGCAACTTTACATAGAAGGGAAGAGAAAAAGATTAATTTTGGAAGTCTCCTTGCTTCGCTATCTGTGTCCTTCTCCTGCCATGATTAAACTGACCAATTAAAAACTTGATCCTATGCTGAGCTCTCCAGAACCTACAAGGAATAGTGCCAATATGCTTGGACATCTCCAGGCCTACAACATCTCCAAAACATAACAGTGTTTCCTAGCCAGCATTTAGCTCCATCTGCTTTTCCAAGAAGTAGATAATTCATTGTATCTTTTTCCCCTTGTAAGTCGTAACCATTTTTCTCATTTTCAATTTGCTGTCCAAAAAAAGGGCATCTTTTATATAACTCAATCCTGTAAATAAATGAAAAGCCATTATAAACTTGTTTTATTACAAGTTATATGGCACATAGACAACATGGAGGTGATGGCCTCATGATATTATCAGTAGACTATTAATTCAGAGACCAAAATAATGTTCTGAGTTCAAATCTCACCGTGGGAGATGACAAAATCTGAACTGAATGTTTAAAAATCTGGAAAAAGGAAACTTTGCTGTGGGTCTGCAGTCAGACCCACAGCAAAGTGGTTGACTCTTAAGTGCCCTCTGAAATGGCCTAGCAAGTTGTTTACCTGTATCAGGGAAAAAAGGAACAAAACTAGGTGGCTCACTGGGTATTGACCTAGGTGCCAGAAATGACAATGGCCAAAAAAATCCCCATCAATCCTGCAAAGTCCACCTTACTAACATCTGGAGCAAGTGCCAAAATTATCACCCATTGTTGTGTGGGTGTGGTCTGTTGGAATAACAGCTTCACATACTTTCCTCACTGCCTCAGCGACATTTGGGAAATATGTTTGGATCCAATTTGCCCTGTTTTGCGGGGTCAGTGCAGTCTGATCCAGGTTATCAAAGACTACCATGAACTGTGACCAATGAAGTTGGATGCTTTCCATTTTGTTGACTACACCTATTTAGTCCCTCCCACAATATTTATTCTCTACAAAGCCCTATCCATATGAGAAAGGATAATACCCACAATGATCCATGTGTTTGAGCCAGGACATTGGAATCTCATCCCTCCCTGGTGTAGGGCTGGCTTTCTTCCGCAAAGGTGGGTGTCGTAGGTCAGGGTGGATCTTCTTCTGGATCTCCTTGAGTTGCTGGACGGTCTCCTTCCATGGGTCTTCACCGAAGGGATGACTTCCAAGTTTATGATTTTATTCCCCTCACCTGGACCTTCCCAAATGTTCTGTGGCCTTTGGCCCGAACCTCTGTGACATCTTTGACCTTACTGTTCTCTATAGGTTATCACTATTCAATGCTGTTTAATTTTGTTTGGTCAATTTTCTGTTTGGCTTGATTTCTCCGGACGTGAATAATTTAGGATGTCCAATATTGGACCTGTGGTGGCTTGACCACAGCAGTCTCACTATTGATCGAGCTGGTCGGGCCCCAAAGAAAATAACTGCTGGACTGGGTTTGCCGCAGATGGGATACCACAAGGTTCAGTGCTGGGACCGCAGCTGTTTACAATATACATTAATGATATAGATGAAGGTATTAAAAGTAATATTAGCAAATTTGCTGATGACACAAAGCTGGGTGGCAGGGTGAAATATGAGGACGATGTTATGAGAATTCAGGGTGACTTGGACAGGCTAAGTGAGTGGACAGATACCTGGCAGATACAGTTTAATGTGGATAAATGCGTGGTTATCCACTTTGGTGGCAAGAATAGGAAGGCAGATTACTATCTAAATAGCGTCAAGTTAGGTAAAGGGGAAGTATAACGAGATCTAGATGTTCTTGTGCATCAGTCAATGAAAGCCAGCATGCAGGTACAGCAGGCAGTGAAGAAAGCTAATGGCATGCTGGCATTCATAACAAGACGAAAGGAACAAAGAGGTCCTTCTGCAGCTGTACAGGGCCCTGGTGAGACCGCACCTGGAATATTGTGTGCAGTTCTGTTCTCCAAATTTGAGGAAGGACATGCTGGCTATTGAGGGAGTGCAGCGTAGGTTCATGAGATCAATTCCCGGAATGGCGGGTCTATCATATGTAGAAAGATTGGAGCAACTGAGCTTATATACACTTAACTTTCAAAGGATGAGAGGCAATCTGATTGAGACGTATAAGATTGTTAAAGGATTGGACATTCTGGAGTAGGAAGCATGTTCCCACTGATGGGTGAGTCCCGAACCAGAGGACATAGTTTAAAAATAAGGGGTAGGCCATTTAGAATAGAGTTGAGGAGAATCTTCTTCACCCAGAGAGTGGTGGATATATGGAATGCTCTGCCCCAGAAGGCAGTGGAGGCCAAGTCTCTGGATACTTTCAAAAAAGAGATGGATAGCGCTCTTAAAGATAGTGGAATCAAGGGTTATCGGGATAAGGCAGGAACAGAATACTGATTGTGGATGATCAGCCATGATCGTAATGAAAGGTGCTGCAGGGTGGATGGGCCGAATAGCCTACTCCTGCAGCTATTGTCTATTGTCTATTGTAAAGGAACCAACAAGAGAGAAAGACATACTTGATAACATCCTTAGCAATTTACCTGCTACAGATGCGTCTGTCCATGACGTTAAGAGTATCCACCACACAGTCCTTGTGGCGATAAAGTTCCACCTTCATATTGAGAATACTCTCCATTATGTTGTGTGGTACTATCACTGTACTAAATGGGACAGACTACAAACAGATTGAGCAACTCAAAACTGGGCATCCATCAGCCGCAGCAAAATTGCACTCCAACACAAGCTATGACCTCAGAATCTGTTATACCTCCAGTTCTATCACTACCATCAACTCTGGTGCTGCACCCTTAGTCATAATGTTCCAGTTCTACTATAACTCTGGCATCCACCCAACAATGTGGAAAATGAGCTGGACACAAAAGCAAGACAAATCCAACCTGATCAATTACCGCCCCATCAGTCTACACTCGATCATCAGTAAAGTGAAAGAAACGGTCATTAGCAGTGCTATCATGCAGTACCTGCTCAGTGATTAACTGCTCAGTGATGCTCTGTCTGGGTTCTGCCAGGGCAACACAGCTATGATCTCATTTTGTTCAAATATGGACAAAACAGCTAAATTCCAGAGATAAACAAAGGCTGATATCAAGACTACATTTGACCAAGTGTGGCATCAAGGAGCCCGAGCAAAACTGGACTCGATGGGAATTGGGAGAAAGATCTCCACTGGTTGGAATCATGCCTGACACATAGGAAGATGGTCATGGTTGTTGCAAGTCAGTCATCTCAGCTGCAGGACATCTCTGCAAGGGTTCCTCCGGGTAGTGTCTTCAGCCTAACTGTCTTCAGCTACTTCATCAATGACTTTCCCTCCATCATAATGTCAGAAGTGGGGATATTCACTGATGTTTGCCCAATGTTCAGTACCATTCACAACTCCTCAGATATTGAAGCAGGCCATGTCCAAATGCAGCTAGATTTAGACAATATCCAGGCTACAAGCTGACAAGTGGAAAATAACATTCGCGTCACAGAAATGCCAGGCTATGACCATTTCCTGTAAAACACAATTGAACTATCGCATCTTAACATTCAGTGGTGTTACCTTCAATGAATTCCCCACTGTAAAAATCATGTAGGTTATCATTGGCCATAAACTGAACTGGATTAGCCGTATAAACACAATGGCTACAAGATCAGATGCTAGGAAATCTGTAGCGAGTAACTTGCCTTCTGACTCCCCATACCAGTCCACCACCAACAAGGCTTAAAATTAAAAATCAGGTTATGATTAGATTAGATTCCCTACAGTGTGGAAACAGGCCCTTTGGCCCAACAGGTCCACACTGACCCTCTGAAGAGTAACCCACCCAGACCTATTTCCCTCTGACTAATGCACCTAACACTATAGGCAATTTAGCATGACCAATTCACCTGACCTGCATATCTTTGGACTGTGGGAGGAAACCGGAGCAAACCCACACAGACACAGGGAGAATGTGCAAACTCCACACAGACAGTTGCCTGAGGCAGAGATCGAACCCGGGTCCCTGGTGCTGTGAGGCAACAGTGCTAACCACTGAGCCACCATGCCACCCCGATTATAGTCCAACCTGTTATAGGCCAGCACGTTTACTTGGAAGCACTAGCTTTCGAAGCACTGATTCTTCATCAGGTGGTTGTAAAGCAGGATCATAAGACACTGAATTTATAGCAAAAGATTACAGTGATACAATGGTACATTGAACAAACCTAGACTGTAAAGTCTTTCAACTTTTAGAATGGGTTTGCAGAAGACACAAGTCAAGATGATGTACTTCCCACTTGTCTGGATGATTGTAGTTCCAACAACACTCAAGAAGCTTGACATTTTCCAGGCCTGAGCAACTGGCTTGATTGGCACCACATCTACAAACATCTGCTCCCTCCACTGCTGATGCTCAGTAGCAGCAGAGTACGATCTACAAGGTGCACTGCAGGTATTCACCAAATATCTTTAGATAGCACATTCTAAACACACGGCCACTATCACCTAGACAAATGAGAGCAGCAGATACATGGGAACACCACCACCTTTAACTTGGCCTCCAAGCCATTTACCACCCTGATTGGAAATATATTACCATTCGTTCAATGTCACTGGGTCAAAATCCTGGAATTCCCTCCCTAAGGGCATTGTGGGTCAACCTACAGCAGACCAACTGCAGCTACTTAGAAGGCAGCTCATGTCCTACTTTACAAAGGCAACTGGGGCAAGCAATAAATACTGGGCCAGCCAGCAACACCCATGTCCCACGAGAAATTAAAAATACACAAAACCGTTAGCTATTCATCTCCATTCATTTCCTCTACAGTATTTGAACATTTTCTTTTCATTTTTCTCTCAAATTCTCAACTTGTATCATATTCAATGTATCTGCTATAACATTATCTCTTCCAGGAATGTGCATAATTTTTACACTGAATCGTTGAATCAATAAGTTCCATCTGAACAATTTTGCATTTTGAGATCAAAATTTTCAACAAAAGCTAGTGGATTATAGTCAGTTCATTTTAATGTTCTTGGCAACAATGTCTGATTTAGACTTTGAAATGTTGAAGAGCCAATAATAATCCCAGAGAATGTTTTGTAACAAGATACATGGTGAAGAGCCAATAATAATCCCAGAGAATGTTTTGTAACAATCAATAGTCAAATCAAATGCTCCTCTATCTGATGTATGTCATGCTGTTAAACATTTAGTTGTTCACAAATTTTCCTTTAGGTAAGGAAACCTGGGACCCCCTGGAGAGAACATGATTCCAGTTTCTCACTCTTGGTTGATTTATAATGATGGGGCGTTGTTAAATCCAACCCTGTCCTTACACCAGAAGCTGTAAGTAAACAGCTGCAAGCAGGGATCGCAGGAGGAATGGGAGCTTTGGCTGATTATCATTGTATTAGTTCAGACTGTCCAGGACCATTGTAGCATCACTCTCCATGCAGATTAGACCAGGGTCTGAATGTCACAGTACAACATCAAGTGATGCTCATTGAATCTTTGGAGAATCTTAAGCATGTGAAAATGCAGGAAATTGAACTGTTGACTTGATAATGTTAATCTTTGTCTCGAATTCTGCTGTCTCTGATCCCAAGAGTCACTTTCAAAGAAAGTGTAAGAAATGTATACAGTTCTGGTTATCCTGATATGGGAGGGGTATTACTAAATTGGAAAGGGTTCGGAAAGGATTTGCAAAGTTTTTTGCTAGGAATGGAGGGTTTGAGTTATAAAGATAGATTGGGCCGTTTTTCACTGGAGCATACGCTGTTGAAGGGTGATCTTACAGAAGTTTATAAAATCATGAAAGGCATAGATAAAATGAATAGCAAGGGGTGACACTGTGGTTCAGTGGTTATTGTTGCTGCCTCACAGCACCAGGGACCTGGATTTCATTCCAGCTTTGGGTGACTGTCTGAGTGGAGTTTGCACATGCTCCCTGTGTCTGCGTGGGTTTCCTCTGGGTGCCATGGTTTCCTCCCACAGTCCAAAGGTGTGTGGGTCAGGTGAATTAGCCATGCAAAATTGCCTATAGTGTTAGGCGCGTTAGTCAGGATGAAATGGGTTTGGGTGGATTACTGTTTGGAGGGTCAGTGTGGAGTTGTTGGGCCAAATGGCCTGTTTCCACACAGTAGGCAATCTAATCTTTCTCCTAGGGTGGGGGAGTTCAAAACACAGGGGCATATTTTTAAGGAGAGGAGAGAAAGATTTAAAAAGGACACGATCGGCAAATTTTTGTTTTACACAGAATGTAGTTCATATGTGGAACTGATGCATGCAGGTACAGTCACAACATTTAAAAGACATTTGGCTAAGATCATGAACTGGAAAGATTCGGAGGGATATAGGCCAAGAGTTGGATATTGGTTAGACCACTTTTGGAATACTGCATTTAATTCTGGGGTCCCTGTTATAGGAAAGATGTTATCAAACTTGAAAGAATTCAGAAAAGATTTACTCGTATGTTGCCAGGGATGGAAGGTTTGAGCTATAGGGAGATGCTGAATAAGGTGGGGATATTTTTCCTGGAGCATTGGAAGCTGAGGGGTGACTTTCTATAAGTTGATAAAATCATGAGGAGCAGAGCTAAGGCATTTTCCCCAAATTAGAGGAGTCCAAAAATAGAGGGCATAGGTTTAAGGTGAGAGGGGAAAGATTTAAAAGGAACCTAAGGGGCAACGTTTTCATGTAGAGGGTGGGGGTGCATGTACAGAATGCATTGCCAGAGGAAGTGGTGGGGCTGGTATAAATCCAGCATTTAACAGGCATCTAGATGGGTATGTGAATAGGAGGGCTTAGAGGGATCTGGGCCAAATGCTTACAAATGGAACTAGATTAATTTAGGATCTCTGGTTAGCATGGATGGGTTGGACTGAAGGGTCTACTTCCATGCTGTATAACTCTGTTTTTCTGTACCTTCATTTTCACTATGGAATACTTCCTTCGACATGGTTTGGAATCCTTAGAAAAGTACCACACTGGCTTGTCTATTCCCAACTCATCATCTTGCAAGAAGACTGCACCTGTCCCCAAGTAACTAGCATTAGTTAGAGTCATAGAGTCAAACAGCATGGAAACAGATCCTTTGGTCCAACCAGTCTATGCCGACCATAATCCTACTGGGTAACTATTAAACTGATCCCTGCAACCCCTCCCCACCACACACCTCCTACCCCACTCCAGCTCCCCATCCCCATACCAACCTCTGACACCTCTCACTTGAACTTGCAGTACTAAATGGAGGTGCCAGCAGTCCCATCTGCCTGCACTTGGTCCATATCCCTCCAAACATTTCCTATTCCGGTACTTATTTAAATGTCTTTTAAACATTGTAATTGTGCCAGCATCCACCACATCCTCAGGAAGTTGATTCCACACCTGAAGCACTCTCTGTGTAAAACAATTGCCTCTCAACACTTTTTAAAATCTTTCTCGACTCACTTTTAAAACATATCCCTTACTCTTGAAATTGCCCACCTTGGGGAAAAGGACATCTATACCTCTCATAATTTTGTAAACCTTGAAAAGGTCATCTCTCAACCTCCTATGCTCCAGCCTCTCCCCATAACTCAAATACTCTCTATGACTCTATTTTGTCAAGTCGGGGCAGCCAACAGTTTTCACCCGAGGTCTTTTCCACTGTTTTAGGGACACCAACAGACGTGTAAGGAGTTCAGCCACCTTAACACACTCAACATCCTGTTCTAGAATGTTCCATTTCAGACCTCTCACAAATTGCAACACTGACCTATACCATATTCGACATAATAGAATATTATAAGAACAAGTATTTAAGAAATACTTATCATCCATTTGTATGTAATTTAGCCAATTTAATTTTAATTTGTTTTTAGCTCATTTATTGTGAGCTTAAAACAAACTGTAATATGAGAGCAATAACTGGATTCAAATATAGATTTATTACTGAGACATTAAGGTTATACAATTTCAATTTATTCATATCTCATTGCTTCAGTTCTCCCATTCTTTAATCTCTACATTCATTTTCTGGTCCATTATTTTGGGCAATATGCATTCTTAATAGTGTATCCTGTTCTTTCTGCTCCCCAGACATTGTCTACTTTTTTTTTAGATTTATTTTATAGATTGCTGGCACCTCCATTTAGTACTGCGAATTCAAGTGAGAGGTGTTAGAGGTTGGTATGGGGATGGGGGAGCTGGAGTGGGATAGGGGGTGTGTGGGGGGAGGGGTTGCAGGGATCAGTTTAATAGTTACCCAGGAGTTAAATTAGATGTTAATCCCGCTAACTTTTCTGGGGCAACTGTTAAATTGTCAACTGGAACCTTTCCCAATCTTTGAATATAACACAGAGCTAGCCATTTTTTTCAGATGGTTCCTGATCCTGGGTAATTGCCTTCTGGAAGTTTTAAGTTCCAGGGAAATTTTCAGGGAATCAATTGCTCTGGGACTTCCTCATGGCCTCAGTGTACAACCCCTGTCCACACTGCAGAAATGACTCTCCTCCCATTGGAAGATCTGGGCCTAAGTCATGAAAACATAAGACACGGAAGCAGGAGTTGGTCATTCGACCTCTCTCGCCTTCCTTGCCATTCAACAGGTTCATGGTTGATCTCCCTCAGGCCTCAACTCCACTTCCGTGCCAGTTCAGCACAGCCATCAACCCCCTGATAGTTCAAAAATCTATCTACCACCTTATTTTGGTGATTTAGCCTCCACATCTCTCTGGGGTAGAGAATTCCAAACATTCACTGGTCTCTGGCTGTAGAAATGTTTTAATGAGTGTCCCATTAGTTTGTAACAGTTTCCTCTTATTCAAGATTCCTACCACTTTTGGAATCTTGTCATAAAGTCATGCAGATTGGAAACAGACCCTTCAATCCAACTTATCATGCCAACCAGATATCCCAATGTGACCCAGTCTCATTTGCTAGCATTTGGCTCATATCTTTAAACCCTTCCTATCCATATACTCACCCAGATGCCTTTTAAATGGTGTAATTTTATCTACATCCACCACTACCTCTGGCAGCTTGTCCATTTGCACACCACCCTGCGCATGAAAAAGGTACCCCTCAGATCCATTTTAAATTTTCCCCTCACACCTTAAACCTGTGTCCTTTAGTTTTGGAATTGTCAACCCTCCCTCCCCCCAACTAGGAAAAAGACTTTGGCTATTCAGCTTATCCACACCCCTCACAATCTTATAAACCTCTACAAAGTCCCCCCTCAGCCTCTGATACTCCAGGGAAAAATGCCCCAGCCTATTCACCCTCTCCCTATTGCTCAAAACCTCCAGTCCTGGGAATATCTTTGTAAATCTTTTCTGCACCCTCTCAAGTTTAACAACATGCTTCCTATAGGGTGACCAGGCTTGTACACATTATTCCAAAAGTTGTCTCACCACTCAAGGAACTGTGCATCTCTACCCCTAAGTTTCTTTGTTTGGCAACACTCCACAGGGCCTTACCATTAACTGTATGAACCCTTTCCTGGTTGCCTTATCAAAATGCAACACCTCACATTTATCTAAATTAAGCTCCATCTGCTGCTCCTCGGCTCCTTGGCCCATCTGATCAAGGTCCTGTTGTACTCTGAGATCTATGCATTTTTTATGTAGCCATGATGATAATAAATAATTACACAGTCTAGGTGTGTGCAGCTCTCACCAAAGGTCATCTCATGTTCAATAGAGTTGCTAATTAACTATGGTATGTTGTTTGCTTGACAGCAAGACAGGGAAATATAATGTATCATCTTTTTGTGATGAGTAGCTAATTAATGATTACATTAAACAATGTGCTTGGAATTCAGCAAGGGTTGATAGGTTTTAGGTTTCCACTGTACGGTACTATCTTGTCTACTAACATTAGTGAACAGAACATTTATCTAATGAATATATTACGAAGGGAATTGGTTACTTTATCGTCTTTACATGGTTGCACTATAATTTACAATGAATTCCCTCAATTTGTATCCTAGTTTATTTTGTTACAGTTGACTTTATAGTAAACATTGTTCTAGGATCTGGTATTGCACAACTGATCATGGCGAAGTTTTGCTAATGCCTCTGATTGGAACATCATTGTGAACCTGCCATCTTTACTGACCAAGAATCTTCTTTTTGTGTCTTTATACATACAGACTAATCTCTTTGATATCAACTTCTGTAGTGACAACAGACATTGTCAAATTAAGGTTTAGTTAAAGCTTGAAACTTGATCTGTACATGATCTCAAGCACTATTGATGTCTGTAAATCAATTTGTATCTCTGAAGACAATTGAGCTTATTCTTACTAAATACTCAAATGTAATCCATGTGTATGCTAAGTAGGCTAATGCCAGGCATCGTCCAATGTCACTCTGAGCTGGCAACACGGAAGTAGATGAAAGCAATTTCTTTATTCTTCTACGGGACAAGTCTACCATTCGCTATCCATCTCTAATTACTTTTGAATTCATTGGCGATTTGAAAGGGCAGTTAAGAACCATATTACTATGAGTTTGGAATAACATGCAGGACAAATGAGAATGACAGATTTCCTTCTCTAAAAGTCATTAGTGAACTAAATGGGTTTTAAAATTATCAATGGTAGTTGCTATAGTCACTAACATATTCCTAGAGTAACCTTTCCTCTGATAATCATGTGTGTTATGATTACAATGAATGGTACCACTGGGCACGTCATAGCCTGGAATAGCATCTGGCTTGTAGATCACATGTTGACATTTTTTGTTGAGTTTGTTTAGTGGTTAGTCATAGAAACACTCATTTGAGACTGTAGATATTGTATAACAATAGAATATTACCTTATTACAAATAGGAAGAAAATAGACAAAGCAAGCTGCACTTATATATATTAGGGTAAAAAAGATTTTAATATAAATATCAAAGGGATCTGTTTCCCAGCACTATCCAATAAGGGATTGAATTCCAGATAAACTATACTTTTATCTCAACTCTAGGTTTCTACTTAACTTACTCTTTGAAATTTCTTTTTCTTAAACAGTGTAGACAAATTATGATTCCTTTCTGAGCCTTCATGTCTGATGTCGTGATTCTTTCACAATTCTAATGATTTTTTTTTCATTTCTTACAAGATAAAGATCCTCAGCACACCTGACTTGGATGCTTCATAACTAGAATAATACTGCTGCTTCAGTTCAGTGAACTGAACTAGACTGATGAGAAAAAAAAACTCCTGCTAAGAGAAAATCTGTTCCCTTTTAACTAATTTCAAATTTAAACAAATTAAAGCAAAGATAATGGCTTGGTTTTAGGTAAATCACAAGATGGATCATATTTTAAATAAGTTGTTCTGTTTACTCTGCATATCATAAACACAGTGCAAACATCTTATTCCATTATCACCACAAGGATCTACGGGGCATTTTATTGCATTTAGATTTGTTTTTGGTACTGATACAATTTAGTTGCTGTGCCAGAGTGGCATTTTGACTTTTAAAAAAAAACCCTTTACAGCTCTAACTCACATCCATTTGTCTCACACTCTACTTCTTGTGAGGACAGTATTCCATTTCTTATAGCTACTTCATCTTCATTACATCTGTTCTGTTGATGCTATCTTCCACAGGGGTACCTCTGCCACTGAGTTAGTTTTCCTAAGTTTCCTCACGTTGACATCGACTGTACCCTTATCATATGGCCTCTACCATATTCGCTGCTGACAATAAGATCTCCTCTATGTTGCAGAGACCAAATACAGACTGGGTGAATGCTATGTGGAACATCTTCGCTCTGTCTATAGGAATGACCTTGACCTTCCAATTGCCTGCAATTTCAATACAGCATACAACTCCACATTGCCATTTTAAATCTGCTGCAATCTTCCAGTGAAGCTCAACTCTAGTTGGAAGAATAATACCTCATTTTCTGCTTAGGTGTTTATAGCCTCTAGGACTTAACATTGAGCTCAACAACTTCAGGACATGTATTTTGATTATGCCCTTCACCCCAACTCGTCCCATTTAAGTGTCTTGATGGCATTAGTGTGCAATCAGCAGTTTTGACCTATTTTCTACTATTCATACTTGCCATTAACACCAGTTTTACATCTAAATCACTCTTTTACCACCATTCACATTCACTTTGTTTTTTGCTGTGTACATCCACACTAGCTGTTCCATTCACTATCCCTCCCACTTTGTCAAAAATATAACACCCATCATTTACTAGTTTCTTTCAGTTCAGAAGAGGTCTTTGGGCTCAAAATGTTAACTCTACCTCTTTCCCCACAGATGCTGTCAGGCCTACTGAATTTCTCCAGCACTTTAAGTTTTTATTCTGTTTGACTCTAGTTTGAATTTCAAATATAAAACTACAATCAACATTATTAATACATTTCATTGCATGTGAGGAAGGTTCATATGAACATGACCTCCTTTACTAATTCTCTATACCATGTCAGGGAAATGCCTGATAGCTGCTTGCAATGTCATTGATGATTCGATATGATTTTCAGGACAAATCCCCATGATCTAACCTCAGGATTTATGAGATCGTCAGGACAAATCCTTGTATCCCATGGTTGAGACTGTAGGACCGTCAGACAAATCCACCTAATCTCTATTTGAGGCAATGGAATTGTAAAGACAAATCCCTATGATCCATCAAGCCATCATGCAACATATTGGCACTCTAATACGCTCAGGTATTGCTATGCTGTATGCAATAGCTATCTTGAGGCGGTGTGATTTAGAGAGTTTACCAGGTCAGTGACGGCTTCAGTATTTGAAATCACACTATGTCAGCAAAGTCACTGCAATGAGAAATTCCTGTCATTTACTTTTGCGCTGTGCAATATTTGCCAAAGGAAATATGCTCGCACATCAATGAAGAACAGGAACACAGCAACCTGAGTAAAATGAATTTTAAATTGGAACTGATTCAGCTTGCACCTTTTGTGCCACATGTTTATCATCAATGTAACCCAAATTAAACCAAAGACACAAAACTTCAAATGTAAGTGTTCACAGATGTTCAACAGGATGTATTTCAACATATGATTCAATAAGATTAATTCAATGAATCTTGGAGAATTCACAAGACAAACAATATTTTAAACAGTTCTTTGACCCAGGTTCAAACATTATGTTCGACCTTATTATATGCCAGTAAAATCTAGCGTTGGTATAAGGAGGTTTTGACACCTATTATATGTATGTCATATCCAGAATCTACACAGAAGCTGTAGTTCAGACATATGTTTGCTACTGAACTGTGGGAACTGAATCGAAGTGGATTGCAACATTTTCAAGTCTTTGGATCATTGAGCCCTATCTATTCATCACTCATGGAAGCATTCTGATAGTAATTTGCAATAGGTACAGCCTCATAGGAGAGAGAAAAACTGCAAAATTTGATTCTGGCTCCCATTTTTCTAAATAAGCAACAATGGACTTTTTAACCCATAGCACTCTCATAGAAATCTGTGAATCATAGAGTTGGGGTTGTCCTCACTTCCATCAGTAACGTTCATTCATCCTTTAATTCAAAGCTCTTCTCTGCTTCATGAAGAAGGAGTGACCCACTGATGGAAATTTAAGCAATTTAGTGAATAATACTCCAGAATTGGCTGTACCATTAAGAAATTCCAATTAACATCAAAGTGATCATTTCAATGTTATAATTCCAAGTCCAATCGTTGTGTGACATGCTCAAGTTTTGCCTCATTTCCTGGTGAAAACACTTTCATTCACAAAAGCATTCAGCTTTATCAGAGTTAAATCTCAAAAGAGAAATTATTTTGCCAATTATACACATAAAAGTGTATATATGTGTGTGTATGATGCATAAAGCAGATTGTAAATTGTTCAGTATCAGAAGCATATCAGCAATGTTCCTTAAGTAACAATTAAAGAACAAATTCGTTTTGCAAGCAATGTTACTCAAGCAAAGATGTAACGGTTATGAATGAAGTTTTATATTGCATATACATGCAGCTACAACACACAAAACCTACTGGAAAAAATTATGGAGATCTGTAAATGTTGTCTGAAAAATACTTTGGCCGAGCCACAGTCAAATTCAGAAAAAATAACACTTTTTACAGATTATTCCAATTACTGCACTGCAGCCGAAATCACTTTCCTTACAACCTGTTTTGGAGATCGATGTGGAATTCTGTTTAAGGAACTCTCCACTTGTGGTGATGAGGTCTTCCAATGGATTTCCAAGTAATACACTTGGATGAGAGGAAATTTCAGAGAAAGAGAACATAAAAAAAGTTACAGCTCCTGATGCAAACTACCTCAGACTTTCTGTGTTCAAATCTACTATCCTTTCCTCATCCACAAATTCCATTTTGTCTCCATCGAAACAACTTGTCCAAATGCAGCACTGTTGCTGCTCTAGCAGGTATCTTTTTCTGTGCAAAGTGTTCCATTATTAAGTATAGCAAACATTCCAGATCTCTGAAGCATCCAAATGAGTTTATCACCTGTATCCTTTGTTATTGGACAGACTTGGATGATAAGTAGAGAGGGTGGGGGAGGTGTTATGTAGGAAGAGAGGAAGCTGATCCTTTCAGACCTGTCCAGTTTAAAAATCGCTATTATCAGTCAAACCTTCCTTAACTTAATTCTTTGGATGTATTTGAAGCTATCAAAGAGCCTAATCCTCATAGGATGATGACACATCTTCTTGAGCCAGTGCAATTTGTTGGATACTTCTGCAAACCGTGTGTGTGTGTGTGTGTATAGGACTGTGGTCACATGTGCCATTAGGCTAACAAAGCACATATTGCAATTTCCTTCTGAAATAGCCATGAATGAACTGTTCTATTATTATTAGGGAGTTTCAGGGATTTTTTTCAATGATTTTAGCATTTTATTCATCTTTTTAATTGAATTCGTATGCTCAAGATGCTATCATGGCACAGTTTCTCTGGATGATTTATCCTAATTTTTGTTCATTAGTTTGATAAACTAACCACAATATATATGTAATATGGCAGATCTGCCGACATTCATAACAAGATTTCACCAAAAGAGCTTTACACCAGCCATAATGGCTTAAAGGTGCTAAAACCTTCTGGAATCATAGAATGGTTGTAGCAGTAGTACATTTGTCCCATCATTTCAGTACTAGCTCTGTGTGAGAGCATCTCCGCTAATACTGCATGCTTTTGGTGCAGACACATCAGTTGTTAGCAATTAAGGAAACCCTTTCAATATTGTAGTTCAGTCAAAAATTAGACTAAGGGCATCAGTCACCATGTCTTTCACCAGTTACAGGCACAGCAACAACAAAGTCAAACACTGGGAAGAGGGCTTGGAATTCCTAATCACTTCATTTCCCTTCAGTTGTTTTCTCAATCAATGGCAATAATTTATTACTTTGCCAGTTTTTAAAATAGGAAGACTTTCCAAATGATTTATTTATTGTTGAGACAAATGAGCCTTCTGTCTGAATGTGCCCTGTAAAAACAGTTTAATACACATTGTAGATGACTTCCACCTTGGGGGAAATGCACAATTGGAATTAATTATGCCCTTGATTTTTAGTGTCCTTAGGTTTACATTGGAGTCCAGCTGCACCAGTACCATGGTTAATGAATTTTGTCAATGCATTGACTATTACATTGAGGTGGATTTTCCACTGGCCAGACAGTTGTTATTCCAGTGTAGATAGGAGATGTTATGGGGACCCTGTGGAATGCCCATTGTAGCAGACCCTGAAGGAATTACCAAGGAAGTTGAATTTTCCACTGGGCAACTCCAAATTTAACTGGAACTCTTCAAAAACCTCCATAATAATTGGAGACACCAAATGGTCCCAATAAAATTAGTTAAAATAGTGACTTGCGAAAAAAATTTGACAACCAAATGTACTGTCTAAGACCTGAGTAATGATTAAACAGACCTCATATTTATCTCACACAGACCAACATCACCACTAGGTCTCCTACACTCCATAGACCATGATGCCACAATATCCTCATCAAGCCTCCCCGACTCCAGGAACCCAATACTCTCATTCCAAGAACTAATATGTTCCATTCAATCCCTGGGAACTAACATCCCAGCCCGGGGACTTGACACATTCACCCATGGTCTCAACAGCAACCCCACCTCCCCACCCCAGGACCCATCAGCCCTCAGGGAGCTTGACCTGCTTGCCCCCAGGACCTGACATTCTCCGGAGACCAGTTCTGTCAGATGGAGTTGCAGCTCCTCATTTTGGACAGTGATATGTGTGGAATCTCCTGTCAGAATTGGGAAGCTCCTTTCTTTCATAGCAAAGAAAGGAAAACTGCAAGGTCTTTTCTGGGTTTTCTTGCCCAATATGGTTTCCAGTAGCGTGAACAATTTTTCATTGAATGTTGAATGCACAAACTCCATCTGAATAATCTTGCATTTCAAATTTTCAATTTCTCTGTGAAAGTTAATAGATTGTGGTCATTATATATTTGTGATTCTTTGCACAGACAATGACTTTGAAACATTGAAGAACCGATAATAATCCCAAAGTCTCCTTTGTCACTGTAGTTCTACCAACCCCAAAGTCACTGGCATTTTCCATTACCATTTTTGGAGATTTCATAAAGTTGGGGTAAGCAACATTGGCTCATTTCTTAGAATTGCTGTTAATTTCTCAAAAACTGCTTGGCACTCTGCTGATCAGATCACCTTTACCTGTTTTTATAACAAATCTATTAAAGGTACAGCTATTGTGCAGATGAAAGCCACAGATTTGTAAATATATTATGATCTCCCATTTAGTTCTGGAAATGGGGAATTTCATTAGAGCCTTCACTTGCACTTGTCATAATTTGATGGTAAGTTACACTCTTTTCTGCAAATTCACTTTTGATGAGATTTATTGCTAAGATAGCTAACAAATTGCTAAAACAAGTCTTTGAGTCACTTTACACATTATTCCCAGGTGTTACTGCGTATTATGACGTCCTCTAAATAACCTACACAATTTGGCACATCAGCTGCAACTTCAGTTGTAAGTTTTTCAAACCCAGTAGTATCACTCAATGCTGATTTGACAGCGGCTGATATTTCTTTAACTTTTGATCTTAATGGTGCTTGCCAGGATATTGTCAGTTGGTAAATCTTAGAAAAGTATGAAGTATTGCCAACATTAACAATCTTTTGGCCATGAAATTGGGTAAACATCAATTTTTTTTAACTACATTTACCTTTCTGTAATCCACGCAGAATCTAGTTAACCCATCTGGTTTAAGAACTAACACCATCGATAAACTTCAACTGCCTTGTTTTTGTTCAGTCAGGTGATTTCAAGTCTATATTGAATCTCTGTTTTCACTTGAGTTGTTTGTTTCACGGGCATTATTGATAAAGATGTTTTTCCCCTCCATCCACATCACATCTGGCTAACACTCAGTATGTACCGATATATATTCTTGAATATCTCAAGTAATCCTATTAGATCATCCCATTTACCTCCCTCTAAGTCCAAAAACTGTCCCAATTCTTCAATATTGGCTAGTTAAACTGGGGGAGATTCAGAACACAAATTATTTATCTGTCCTTCTAACTCAATCTTCCGTATCCTCTACTCCCCTTACCATCTCACATACTTGCTCTTTCTTCTCTTAAATCTTATGAAGATATCCCCGAACAGGTTTGGATGATATAATTGACTTTTCTTCATGCAAGTTGGCATATCTTGATAAGTTACTCTACTTATCTTTTTAACAACTTTGTATGGCCCATTGAATCTCACTTTCAAAGCTTCACTTTGTAAAGGTAATAACATCAACACTTTGTCTCCTGTTTGATAAGTTCTATTTGTGGGATTTTAACTTATACAACTTAAACAATACCAGTGTAAAAACCTAAAAACACGATCATGATTAAGATGACAAAATACAAACAGTTTAGGACTTTTGTTATGGGTTGAAGAAGAATATTTAACAGGGTAAGCAAATTCTGAAGATCAGAAGTCCAGACCACTAGAGAGATAATTATTTTCTCATAGTTAATTCATTTTAGAAAAATGGCACATTGTTGTTCATGAAAGACTCTCCTTCCCAAACTCTCCCCTTGCCTGAGGGGTGGGGACCCTCAGGTTATACCCCACCAGTTGTCTCTCTCCGACAAGAAAGCAGCCCTATGGTCTAGTAACGCTATGATGACTTTAGTTTTACCATACAGCTGTGTATAGGGTGTTGGCCATTCATTGCTTTGATGGTTGATGGCACGAGCCAAGATGTTTCTTGTTTTAGAATTCTTTTTGTTATCTTTTCTTTTCCTTCTGCGGTTTTTTTCACGTGTGGCGGTAGAGAGAGAGAGAGAGAGGTGAATATCTTTTATTTGCAAGCTCTGTCAGTTTTTCCTCTCCACTGTTACCCTGGCAGATACAGTGTTTGAACATTTTGAACCAATCAGACAGCTGTTGACAGGCAGAATTTCCATAAGTCAGTGCCACTCCAGCAACTTGAAGCACTAGATTTTTTTTTAAGTTGCAATACTCTTTTTTTCGTATTTCAGTTATAAGGTCCAAATTCCATTTAGGTTTTTTAAAATAAATTTGTGGGATGTGGGCATCGCTGGCTGGCCAACATTCATTGCCCATCTTTGTTGCCTTTGAGAAGGTGGTGATGAGCTGCCTTCTTGGACTGCTGCTGCCCAGGTTCTGTAGTTTGACCCACAATGCCATTAGGGAGAGAATGCTAGGATTTTGTCCAGCGACAGTGAAGGAACAGTGATATGTTTGCAAGTCAAAATGGTGAGTGGTGTGGAGGGGAACTTGCAGGTGGTGATATTCTTTTGTATCTGCTGTCATTCGAGATGGAAAGTGGTCATGGGTTTGGAAGCTGCTGTCTGAGATTCTTTGGTGGATTTCTGCAATGCATCTTATAGATGGTAGACACTGCTGCTAATGAGTATTGGTGGCAGAGGAAGTCAATATTTGTGGAGGTGGTGCCAGTCAAGTGGGCTGCTTTGACATAGCTGGTGTCAAGCTTCTTGAATGTTTGTTGGAGCTGCACCCATTCAAGCAAGTAGGGAGTATTATATCATACTCCTGAAATTGTGTCTTGTAGATGGTGGACAGGCTTTGAGAAATCAGGAAGTGAGTTATTCCTAGCCTCTAACCTGCTTTTGAAACCTGTGTGTTTAAGTTCCGAATCCTGCTGAGTTCCTGATCAATGGTAACTCCCAGGATATTGATAGCGATGGTAGCATCATTGAGTGTCAAGAGGTAGTGGTTAGATTGGCTCTTATTGGAGATGGTCATTGCCTGACATTTGGTGTGGCACAAATATAATTTGCCACTTGTCATCCCAAGCCTCGATATTGTCCAGATCTTATTGCATTTGACCATGGACTGCTTCAGAAGTTCAGAAGCTGTGAATGGTACTGAACATTGGTATGCAATCATTCGTGAATATCCTCATTTCTGACCTTATGATGAAGTAGCTGAAGATGGTTGGGTTTAGCACACGACCATGAAGAGATGTCATGGAGAGCTGAGATGACATCAACAACACAATTATCTTCCCATGTGCCAGGTATGACTCCAGCCAGTAGAAAGTTTGACCTGATTCCCCGTTGATTCCAGTTTTGCTAGGGCTCCTTGATGCTCCACTCTGTAGAATGCAGCCTTGATGTCAAAGATTGTCACACACATCCCACCTCTAGACTGTAATGAGGTCAGGAGGTGAGTGACACTGGTGGAACCCAAACTGGGCGTCATTAAGCAGGTTATTGCTGAGCAGGTGCTGCTTAATAGTACTGTTGATGACACCTTACATCACTTTACTGATGATTGAGAGGAGAATGATAGGCATGGTTGGATTTGTCCTGATCTTTTTGTCCAGGACATTCCTGGACAATTTTGCACATTGTTGGGAAGATGCCAGCGTTGTATGGTAATGGAAGAGCTTGACGAGTGGAGCTGAAAGTTCTGGAGCACATGTCTTCAGTAGTATTGTTGGAATGCTGTCAGAGCCCATTGCCCTTGCACTATCCACTGCCTCCATTCATTTCTGCTCTCACATGGAGTGAATTGAATTGGCTGAAGGCTGATATCTGTAATGCTGAGACCACTGGAGGAGACCATAATGGATCAGCCACTCGGCATTACTACCTGAAGATTACACTGATGTGTTGGACTCTTGCATCATTAAGGATGGGGATAATTGTGGATCCTCCTCCTCCAGTGAGTTGTTTAATTGTCCACCACCATTCACGACTAGATGTGACAAGACTGCAGAGTTAATATCTGATCCTTTGGTTGTGAGATCACTTAGCTCTGTCTATCACTGCTGTTTTTACTATTCATGAAGTAGAGCTTTTCAGTAGCTTCACCAGGTTCACACTTCATTTTTCAATATGCCTGGTGCTGCTCCAGACATGCCTTTCTGCCCTCTCCATTGAACCAGAATTGATCCCCTGCTTTGATAGTAATAGTTGAGTGGGACATATGCCAGACCATGAGGTTGTAGATCTTGCTGAAGTATAATTCTGCTGCTGTTGATGGCCCACAGTGCCTCATAGATTCCCAATCTTGAATTGCTAGATTTGTTCAAAGTCTGTTCCATTTAGCCCCGTGATAGTGCCACACTGTATTGTATCATACTGATGCTCTCATGGACAGATGTATCTGCAGTAGACACATTGGTAAGGATGAGGTTAACTATGTTTTTTGCCTCTTGTTGGTTCCCTTATCATTTGCTGCAGACCCAGTATAGCAGCTATATGTCTTTTAGGATCCGACCAACTTGACCAGTAATGCTGCTGCCGAGCCACTCTTGGTGGTGGACATTGAAATCCTCCACCCAGAGTACATTTTGCATCCTCAGCCCCCTGAGTGCTTCCTCCAAGTGTTACTCAACATGGTGGAGCACTGATTCATCAACCACATGATAATCAGCAGGAAATGGTAATCAATTTGCCTATGTTTACCCTGAAGCCATGAGACTTCATGAGAGTTCAGAATCAATGTTGAGGACTCTCAGGGCAACTCTCTCCTGACTGTATGCCACAGTGTCGCTATTTCTACTGGCTCTGTCCTGTCTGTGAGACAGGACAAATCTAGGGATGGTGATGGTGGTGTCTGGGACATTGGCTGTAAGATATGATAACATGAGTATGACTATGTCTGGCTCTTGTTTCACTAGTCTGCGAGACAGCTCTCCCAATTTTAGCACTAGCCCCCAAATGTTAGTAAGGAGGACTTTACAGAGTCGATAGGGCAGTTTCTGCCATTATCTATTCTGGTGCCTAGGTCAATGCTAGGTAGTCCATCTGGATTAATTTCTTTGTTGACATCCCAAAAAGAAAACATTTGGTTTCTTACACTGTAAAATAAGAACAAACATTTTTTTAAAAATTGTTAAAGCTTCTATAGCTTTGTAAAAGGGAAGAGGTTAGCAAAAGACAAATATGGCTCCATTCTAGCTAGACTGGAGAGATTGTAACTGGAAATAGAGAAATGGCAGAGAAACTAAACAGTTATTTTAATACTGTCAGCACAGCAGACAAGTAAAGAAATCTTCCCAAAGATCCAAGGAGGATATTAGAGTGTGGAACTGAAAGAAATTAGTTTTCTGCTTCATTTTTGTCGACAGCACTTCCCACTTGACCAATTTGATTCTCGATAATTTTATTTGACTGATTATAGGCATGTAATGTAATAGATGTAATGGCAGCATTATTAATCTGTTTTGTTTTGTTCAAATGTTCATTCCAATATCTACTAATTCACTTTACAGAAACGTTAACAGCTTTGGCTGGGCGCACTGATAGATGTACCAACAACTAAGCATCACATATCAAGCCACACACAACTTTTTGTAGCGCAATGTCTATTATAAATTGTTGCATTTCATTAGGTGGTTAATGTACGGCAACATTCCGGCACATTGTTTTGCTGACAGAGATGTGATAGCAATATACCTTCTTTGAAAGGTAGCTGAACATTGAAGAACAGTGTGAACAAGTCTGTACCAGCACATGCCTATTTTGTAATCCCCTGTCATCAGGGTGCTGAAGCTTACTCGATGTTCATTTCTCACCGTGGCCCAGTGGGTAGCACTGTTGTCTCACTGCACCAAGGCCTCAGGTTCAATCCCATCTTCAGGTAACTGTGTGCAGGTTGCACGTTCTCACACAGTCCAAGGAAGTGCAGGTTGGATGGATTGACTATGCTGCATTGCTCAGTAGTGTACAGGGAGGTGCAGGCTATTTGAGTTAGCCAGTGGATAAATGCAGAACTACAGGCATAGAATAGGGGTACGGGTCTGGATGGGATGGTCTTCTGAGGGTTGATGTGGACTCGGTGGGCTGAATGGCCTGCTTTCACGCTGTTGAGATTCTATGATCAGCAAAATGTCTTTGGACTTTTCTTTTATATTGAAGATTCTACATATATTTAAAGTTATTATTTGCTATCCATATTCAGGTTACAGGTTACAGCTTCTGTAGTAGATACCTTCTAAGAGGACAATATTAAACAGAAATAGAAACACAAGACACAAAGGGATTCCACAGTTTACTTTGCAGAGTTATGTCTCTGTGCCCACATGATTTATTTAACCTGATTTCTTTATAGAGAAAGGTTGGGTGTGAGCCATGGCTCCATAAAGAGAACAAGCATTCATTGTTATCACATTTATACATCTTCACTAGAATCTGAACAGAATCTTGGGTTTATGCACAACATAAAATGGCTTTCATGGCACCACATTCCAAAGTTCCTCACCTTTAGAAATAGAGTCATAGAGTCAGAGAGATGTACAGCATGGAAACAGACCCTTCGGTCCAACCTATTCCATGCTGACCAGATATCCCAACCCAATCTAGTCCCACCTGCCAGCACCTGGCCCATATCCCTCCAAACCCTTCCTATTCATATACCCATCCAAATGCCTTTAAAATGTCGCAATTGTACCAGCCTCTACCACTTCCTCTGTCAGCTCATTCCATACACGTACCACCCTCTGCGTGAAAAGGTTGCCCCTTAGGACTCTTTTATATCTTTCCCCTCTCACCCTAAATCTATGCCCTCTAGTTATGGACTCCCTGACCCCAGGGGAAAAGACTTTGTCCATTTATCCTATCCATGCCCCTTATAATTTTGTAAACCTCTATAAGGTTACCCCTCAGCCTCTGACAGTCCAGGGAAAACAGCTCCAGCCTGTTCAGCCTCTCTCTATAGCTCAAATCCTCCAACCCTGGCAACATCATTGTAAATCTTTTCTGAACCCTTTCAAGTTTCACAACATCTTTCTGATAGGAAGGAGACCAGAATTGCACGCAATATTCCAACAGTGGCCTAACAATGTCCTGTACAGTCGCAACATGACCTCCCTACTCCTGTACTCAATACTCTGACCAATAACGGAAAGCATACCAATCGCCTTCTTCACTATCCTATCTACCTGCGACTCCACTTTCAAGGAGCTATGAACCTGCACTACAAAGTCTCTTTGTTCAGCAACACTCCCTAGGACCTTACCATTAAGTGTATAAGTCCTGTTAAGATTTGCTTTCCCAAAAATGCAGCACCTTGCATTTATCTAAATTAAACTCCATCTGCCACTTCTCAGCCCATTGGCCCATCTGGTCCAGATCCTGTTGTAATCTGAGGTAACCCTCTTTGCTGTCCACTACAGCTCCAATTTTGGTGTCATCTGC
>NC_057729.1:6403150-6453839 GCF_004010195.1 Chiloscyllium plagiosum | reverse complement strand
ACCACCCTCTGTCTTCTACCTTTGAGCCAGTTCTGTATCCAAATGGCTAGTTCTCCCTGTATTCCATGAGATCTAACCTTGCTAATCAGTCTCCCATGGGGAACCTTGTCGAATGCCTTACTGAAGTCCATACAGATCACATCTACTACTCTGCCCTCTTCAATCTTCTTTGTTATTTCTTCAAAAAACTCAATCAAGTTTGTGAGACATGATTTCCCACGCACAAAGCCATGTTGACTATCCCTAATCAGTCCTTGCCTTTCCAAATACATGTCCATCCTGTCCCTCAGGATTCCCTCCAACAACTTGCCCACCACTGAGTTCAGGCTCACTGGTCTATAGTTCCCTGGCTTGTCTTTACCGCCCTTCTTAAAAAGTGGCACCACGTTTGCCAATCTCCAGTCTTCCAGCACTTCACCTGTGACTATCGATGATACAAATACAAGAGGCCCAGCAATCACTTCTCTAGCTTCCCACTGAGTTCTTGGGTACACCTGATCAGGTCCTGGGGATTTATCCACTTTTATATGTTTCAAGACATCCAGCACTTCCTCCTCTGTAATCTGGACATTTTGCAAGATGTCACCATCTATTTCCCTCCAGTCTATATCCTTTTCCACAGTAAATACTGATGCAAAATATTCATTTAGTATCTCCCCCATTTTGTGTGGCTCCACACAAAGACCGCCTTGCTGATCTTTGAGGAGCCCTATTCTCTCCTGAGTTACCCTTTTATCCTTAATATATTTGTAAAAACCCTTTGGATTCTCCTTAATTCTATTTGCCAAAGCTAATTCTTGTCTTTGACTAACATCAGGATGAAAGTTGAATTCTCGGTTTGAGTTTGTCAGGAAGACAGTGGTAAGCAGTGAGGACAGATCAGGACATTTCGCCACTGGAAAACAAAATTATGGCAATGGGGAGCCGACATTAGTGCGCAGCTAAACAACACTTCGATTTGGAAATTTTCATCTTTAATTTCAAATGCCATCATGCCTTCAGATTTCCAATATGATCTTGTCCAACAATGAAAGACATCCTTGCTTCTTCAAACCTGCTCTCTTCAGCATTCCTAATTATTTAATTGACTTTAATTCCTCCACCTTTTGTAGATATGCTTTCAGCGACTTAGGGAATAAGCTCTGAAATTCTCTCCCTCTAATCCTTTCTGCCTCCCTACTTCACATTCCTGCTTAAAGATTCTGATTAAATGCAACCTCTTTGGCTAAGCCTTTGCTCATCTTCTTAATATTACCTTCTGTGGTTCAGCACCAAAGGTAATGTTTGTAAAGAACCATCATGGAATATCTTATTACATTGAAGGTGCTATATCAATCCAAGTTGTTTTTGGCATTGTCTCCTATTCTACACTGAACTGTCTAATTTTCCAATCATGCAACACTGATAAGGCAGCTTGCCAACGGTCGGTTCCTACAAATATTACCCATGACTGAGTGACATACTCGTTTGCTCTCTATCTATGATCTCACGTGTATGGAGGTGTTCAAAATGATTTCCAGGCACCTTGGAGTCAATTTCATTACCATGGTGACCTATCTTCTACTGTGTTGTCTTTTACAAAGTGTCCACAAAATAGGAGAGTTACTGTTCCAAAAAAAATCTTTCAATAATGTTCAGCTGTGTTATTGCAAGGCCCCTGCCACTAAGTAGCTCGACAAAATGTGAACAGGTAAAAGCAAACCTTCTCAAAGTTCAATTTATTCTTTCCTGTATGCCTCTGTCGATCAAATGTTGGAAAAGTAGACAAGTTAAACCATTTTGTGCAGTGTCATCCTTTTTCTGGATTGACCGCGGCGTTGGATCAGTTCCAGACTACACTGTCAGGATAACTCAGAACATTCCCATCAACTGTGAGGATTGATTTAGCTTAGTTGGCTGAAGGATTGGCTTACTAATTGGTGTTTAATGCCCACACCATTTGAGGTTACCATTGAAAGACTGCCCTTCTGAATCCAAGGGGCAGCATGGTGACTCAATGGTTAGTGCTGCTGCCCTACATCAGGGTCCGGGTTCGATTTCACCCTCAGGCGACTGTCTGTGTGGAATTTGAACATTCTCCCATCGGCGTGCACTTGGCCAGGTGCTCCGGTTTCTTTCAACAGTCCAAAGGTGTGCAGCTTAGGCGGATTGGCCATGGAAAATTTAGGGTAGGGGGTGGGTCTAGGTGGGATGCATTTTGGAGGGTTAATGGAAACTCAATGGACCGAATGGCTTGCTTCCACATCGTAAATTCTATGATCTACTCTGGTCTCCAAATAATACAGGGAAATCAATAGAATTGTTAAGAAGGGCAGGATGTGGAGTTTTATACTCTGTATTTACACAGCACAGAGGGATTGATTTTCCGCTTTAAGCACAATCTGGAAATTGTGCTCGAAATTGCATAGAATTATGTTGAAAGTTATTTGCATAATCATGTCAAATCATCAATGAATGTGCAATCAGGCAGTTTAATTGGGAGTAAATGTTTCTTTTTGTTGCAATAGGAATTATTCCATATGTATTTAGAGTATTGACCTAGACAAGCATTTCAATAAAGAAACCAAAAAAGCATCTGGCAAAGACTCTCCAGGCCTCTGTCTGTGAGCAACCTGATTTTAATTCAAGGAAAGTGGCTTTGAACAAGAACCAGACTGAACAATTTGGTAGTTTTATTATTGTACTCTACTCCTATTGGTGTGTCTCACCAGAAGAACGAGAGACATTGGAAATGCCCTCTGCAATATGAGAATGTGGGTACATATGTGGTCAATGGGTGACAGGGAAAGTGTTATATAACTATTACCTTGACTGATATATTGTCAGGACAGATGAAGAGGTGAGATTAAACTACATATCACCTCTTGAAGGGAGATCTTCATTCATTCAGCCTGGACAATTGTGAAAAAAACACATTCTTATTCAGCACTGCCTTCCTCTCAAATGTAGTCTCCTCAGCTGATGGGAAGGCTGCCAAAAATTCATTCATGGTCAACATCAAGACAGATGACTGGGTAAAAGGTCTGCTTTTCCTTTGACCTGATGCTGAGGATCTGCTGAAGCAGAACACCAGCTGACATGCCTGTGTCTCACTATGCATTATTCTGCACTTACACAGTCAATGGGAAGCATATTTTCATTGAATCATGAGGTGAGTCACAACCAAATCATTCCCAGCATTAGGACTTCAAACAGAAATTGAATTTTAAGTCAATGAATGTGAATAATGAATACCTGTGAAAGATTACATCTTAAAGTTACATCATAAAAATCCCATTGAGTTTGGCTGTTATGGAAACTGCTAATTATCTTCCATAGACAGTCAGGTTAGATACCAGAGAGTAACTATTGTCTCAGAGACAACTGTTGTCAATCTGAAGTTGGTTAATGGTGGAGGGGTTCATGATAACCCTTTCAGAAATCCATGAAGAGTTCTTGAGAGGGAGGTTTATTCAGATACATTCGGATTGTGAACACTAGATCACCAAGTCACGCGAATAGGTGTTCTCCTTTGCAAAGGAAAAAACCTGTTCAGGCTAAGACAATTGAAAGATTTTAAAACAATTATTTGCCTTTTGTGGGACGATGACTTTGCCAGCTACAAAACCAAGGTGTATGGAGGGCTCTGAGCAGTTATGACTGGCCTATATACTAGAACAAATTCAAGGCTGAATGGCCTGCTGATTCCTGTATACAGAGAACCAGCAAAGCTACAACAAGCCATACTCCTTTGCATCTTCTGTGATAAAAAACACCCCCACCCCCGCTACTTTAAACCAGAAACACAGAAAAGATATTCCCCAAAAGTTAAAAAAGTATTTAAAGTAAAAATTAACAACTTTATTTTTCTAAGTCTAACAGAGAATATTAACTAACAACTATTAACAACTCATTTATCTGAGCCTACCTATTACCTTCACCTCTACAATACTAGTTCGATAAAACCCCCAATTAAGATTTACCGAAAAATTCAAATTTCAAAACCAGCCAGCTGTCCATAAGACCATAAGACATAGGACTGGAAGTAAGGTCATTCAGCCATTGAGTCCACTCCGCCATTCAATCATGGCTGATGGGCATTTCAACGCCAATCACCTGCACTCTCCCTGCATCCCTTAATTCCTCGCAAGATTGAGAATTTATCAACTCTGCTTTGAAGACGTTTAAAGTCCCAGCTTCCACTGCACTCCCTGGCAATGAATTCCACAGGCCCACCACTCTCTGGCTGAAGAAATGTCTCCTTATTACCATTTTAAACTGACCCCTTCTAATTCTAAGGCTATGCCCACGGGTCCAAGTATCCCCGCCTGATGGAAACAAATTCCCAGTGTCCACCCTTTCTAAACCATGCATTATCTTATAAGTTTCTATTAGATCTCCCCTCAACCTTCTAAACTCTAATGAATACAATCCCAGGATCCTCAGCCGTTCATTGAATGCTAGACCTACCGTTCCAGGAATCATCTGTGTGAATCTCTGCTGGACATGCTCCAGTGCCAGTATGTCCTTCCTGAAGTGTGGGGTCCAAAACTGGACACAGCATTCTAAATGGGGGCCTAAGCAGAGCTTTATAAAGTCTCAGTAGCACATTGTTGCTTTAACATTCCAACGCTCTTGAGATAAATGACAACATTACATTTGCTTTCTTAACCATGAACTCAACCTGCAAATCAACCTTTCGAGAATCCTGGATTAGCACTCCCAGATCCCTTTGTACTTTGGCTTTAGGAATTTTCTCACCATTTAGAAAATAGACTGTCCCTGTATTCTTTTTTTGAAGTGCAAGACCTCACATTTGCTCACATTGAATTTCATCAGCCATTTCTTGGACCATTCTCCTAAACTGTCTGAATCTTTTGCATCCTCCCCACCTCCTCAGAAGTACCTGCCTGTCCATCTAACTTTGTATCATCAGCGAACTTCACCAGAATACTCCCTGTTCCTTCATCCAGATCATTAATATATAAAGTGAACAGCTGTTGCCCCAACACTGAACCCTGCGGAACACCACTTATCATCAAATGCCATTCCAAAAAAGAACCTTTTATCCCAACTCTCTGCCTTCTATCAGACAGCTAATCCTCAATCTATGCCAGTAGCTAACCTTGGATACCATTGACTCTCACCTTACACAACAACCTCCCTTGAGGCAAATTATAAAAGGCCTTTTGGAAGTCTAGGTAGATAACATCCACCAGGTTTCCCTGGTCTAACCTACTTGTTACCCCTTCAAAGGTTTCTAACAGGTTTGTCTGTTGAATCTTTTCTTTGTATCTTCCTCTGTAGATTTGCTCTCCAGGTCGATGTTGTTTTTTTTTCTCTGCGCAAACTTCTTCTCTAGACCAACATCTCAGAGAGTTCTGACTAGCAACCTACATCTGTTGGTCTTTTGGCAGTTCTCTCTCAACAGTTCAATTTTTTCCAGTTTTATACCCCAAAACATTTGATCATTTCATTGGTGTTAGCATTGTCAAAATACCAAATTCAAACTTGATTGGAGTTTGGTATCTTGGGGCATAATTTAAGCTGATTGCCCAAATTTGAATTTGTTTTTGTCTCACAGCAACCCAGCCAGTGCTAGCTGTTCTGACCAAGAGTTACATTGTTACCTTGTTCCAGACTCTCTGTGCCTCTCTCAGTCCTTGCTAGCTTTCAACTCTCTTAAAGGTTCAGGACCCCTTACCTTCAAAACACCTCCCACCTTAAGAAAAAATGAACCATCACAATGAAAAGATGGCTTCATTTTTTTTCTATTCTTTAAACCATTACCATAACATTCAGATAACTAAGTTCACCTTAACATCTTCCCATGTATAACATTGGATAAATACAAATCTCATCTAAACTTTATCAGTTAAATCCACAATAACACATCCGCAATTACATTCTTATGACCATAACATTTATCATTTTAAAATTAAAAGTCTGTAACATAAGACTCCAATGAAATAGTCTCGTGTTCTTGTCTTTCAAGTGTTCTAAGAATGTAAGGGATTGTGATCCTTGCACACAATCATCTCCGACACATTGTTCGTGACATACACATTAGTACGTTGTAATGCCAGTACCAAACTTAATAGTTCTTTTTCGATCATGGGGTATTTCCTCTGTTGGACGTTGTGTTTCTTCGAAAAGTAACCAACTGGCAGTTCCATCCTGTCCTCATCTTTCTGTAGCAGTACAGCTCCAACTCCTATGTCACCAGCATCGATGGCAACTTTAAAAAGTGCTGAAAAGTTTGGTGTAGCTAAAATTGGTGCTGTGGTTAATGTTGCTTTCAAATGGTCGAATGCCTCCTGGCATGGTTCTGTCCACCAAAACTTTGAATTCTTCAGCAAATCAGTTAACGGTGCTAATACACTGCTGAAATTTGGAACAAACTTCCGATAGAATCCGTTTAGTCCCAAGAATCGAAGCACCTTTTTCCTCCAGGTTGGTTGTGGAAATTCCTCGATAGCTTTCGTCTTTGTGTTCCGTGGGGTCAACCTTCCATGACTGATGTTATATCCCAAGAACATCACCTCTGCTTTGGCGAATTCAGTTTTGTTTATGTTTATTACCAGTTTTGCTTCTTGTAGTTGTTCAAAGAGCTCTGCCAACTGTACCATTGATCTGTCCAGGACTTACTAAAGATCACTACATTGCCCAAATAGACTGCGGAGTTTGTTAACCCAGCCACAACTCTGTTCATGACTCTTTGGAATGTGGCGGTGCATTCTTCATTCCAAAGGGCAACACTGTAAACTGAATTAGCACATTTGGGGTTATGAAATTTCTTTCGCCGTCTCTGATGAAGGTACCTGCCAGTAACCATGCAGCAAGTCCAACTTGATGATGTAACTGGCGTATCTGATTTTCTTGATACAGTCCTCCAATCTAGGAATTGGATGTGAGTCCAATTTTGTAACGGCGTTGACCTTCCGATAATCCATGCAGAAACGATGAGTCCTGTCTGGTTTGGGAACTAAGACAATCAGCTAACTCCATTCACTCTGGCTTGGTTCGATGATATCCTCGTCAAGCATGGCCTCCACTTCCTTCTGGACCTGGATTTGGCTTTGAAAGGATTAAGCCAATAGGGATCAGGGGACCTACACAATCAATTATAATCCGCATGAAAGGTTCTTCAAATGTGGGAATTGGCAACAAAGGTGCTGGTTTTATTACCGCCTGTGGCTTACCTACCATTTGGCATGAATGACACATATGGCAAAAGTTAACCACACCTTTGTGCATTCCACACCAATAAAAGTGTTTTTGTACCTTAGCCTGAGTCTGTCATATCCCTAGGTGAGCTCCAACAAGTAGGTCATGTGCTACCTGTAACATTTCCAGTCTGTATGCTACTGGCAACACAATCTGGTGCACTTCGGCCTATTTCTTCTCTGCACTAACTTGTCGTCGACTCCAATTCCATCTTAGGTTCCAACTTTCAGATAATAGCCCTCAGGAATATTCTCTTCCACCTGTCAGAGGCAGATTTCGGAGTGCGAATACCCATATATATCTTTTATTGTCTTGTCTTGCTATTGCAAGTCTCTTAGCCTTTCAGGACTAAATACTTCGGTCTGACCCTCTGCCTGTTCAGGTTTCTCCTGCACCTTTACGTCAAACAGGGTATCCGCTAATGAACCTCAACTCCATCATCTTTCTCTTTAGTTTTCGCTGTGTGCTGTGACTTATGGAATCTGATCACGACACAGTCTGGGAAAATACCAGGATATTTCAGTTTTAACACCTCAGTTTCTTGTTTTTCTTTGGGCTTCTCAACATTAAGGTGTGTCATTCCCACCTTGGATCCTGCCAAATCATTCCCAAGAACAAAGTGAATTCCTGGAACTGACACTTGTCAATAACTTTCACTGTAACTTCCCCAGTCTTGAGTTGGCACTCCAACCCGATCTTAAATACGGGTACGTTAAATGTCCGTCCATCTGTCCCACAGATTACCACACTCTCGGGTAACAGATCAGAAAGAGTGCATATTCGCTCATCCCTTACTATCAGTGACTGGCTAGATCCTGTATCTTTCAAAATTATAACTTCTCGTCCTTCTCCCCCCTGTTCTTTCTGAGTAAACTTTGCCCACTGAAGTGAATTGTTTGTAGAAATCATGTACTAACTCCATACCCAGTCCCTGCCAAGGCTGTGCTCTCTCCTGCAGCTCCTCAATTCTTCTTGGGGTTTCCTTTACTACCTTCAATAATGCCACTGGCTTAGCTTCTTTTACCACATCTTTTCCTACAGTGCCTTTCTTGAATGACCAGCACTGTGATTTTACTTGTCCCACCTTTTGGCAGAGATAAAACACCTATTCCCAGTGCCCTTCTGAAACCACTGGCTCTGTAATTTTTTGTGTCTCTCGCCATTACAGTGAAAATACCTGAGGCCTATCATTTCCTTTCCATCCTCACAGGCTTCTTTTTAAACCTGTGGTAAGTTCTTAGCAGTGCTCTCTACTCTTGGTTTCATACTGTAGGATCTCCCCTTATACCAACTTCTATCCCTCACAGGACGAAATTCTGGCTGGAAGCTTGTTTTCTGCACCAACTGTATTCATCTGGTAATTCTGCTGCCCTTCTCACTTCCTGAACTTCCTGTTCCTCCACATGAATTGTTATCATCTCTGGAATTGAGTTTTTAAAATCCTCCAGCAGAATAATCTCTCTCAGAGCCTCAAAGATCCTATCTATTTTTAAAGCATGCATCCATCTATCAAAATGACTATGTTTAATTCTTTCAAACTCAAATTAAGTCTGACCTGGTTCCTTCTTTCTGTTTTTGAACCACTGTCTATATGCTTCTGGTACCAATTCGTAAGCACTTAAAATAGCCTCTTTAACCTCTTCATAATCTCTTGACCCCTGATCTGACAGCACAGCAAATACCTCACCAGCTCTGTCTACCAGTTTAGTTTGAACTAGCATTACCCATAAATCCTCAGACCACTCCATCTGCCTAGCCAATTTTTCAAATGAAATAAAGAAGACTTCAAAATATTTCTCTTCAAAATGTGGCAGAGTTTTGACATACCTTCTCTTTTAATCTCCATCCTGTTAACTTGAATTTGCTGATTAAGTCACAACTTCTCAAGTTCAAATTCTTTCTCTTTTTGATCAGCTAAGAACCTTCTCTGTCTTTCTTTTCCCTCTCCCTCTCTTTCTCTCTCTCTTCCCTCTCCCTTTATCTTCTCAGTCCATTTTTCTTCAATTGTAATTTAAGTTTTTCTACCTCGACTGCACTTGTCTGTTTCTCTGATACACCGAAGTGTTTGACTAATTCCGTTAAAATTTCATCTTTACTTTGGTCCTTGGTTAAACCTAAATCTAATTTCTTTGCTAATTCTAAAAGTATGGTCTTTTTCTTTCCTTCTGAACATTCTTGGCAAATTTGAGAATCATCTTCAAACCCCAGAACCTCTTTAGCAATTTTAAGAGCTATTTCTCTCACTTTTCAGTTAATCAGCCACAAGTCACCGAAATTAAACAAATTGCCTCACTTGTGTTTTATTCAAAGATCCAGGACACTTACCTGCAAGTGTTTAAATATGCTGGGCTTTCTCATACCCCAAATCTATTCAACTCTGTCTAAACCTGTTCAACTCATGAATCCGAGACCCAAACTGTTCAAATCCTGGTGATGAACCTCCAAACTGTTACGACACAAGATAAACCCCAGCTAATTCAAACCAGAAACACAGAAAAGATTTACCCCGTGTGGTAATCTGTGAAAGTTCGAGAAGCGAAGAATTATCCTTTAAGTCACTATTTAAAGTAAAAATTAACAACTTTATTCTTTTTAAGTCGAAAAAAGAATATTAATGAGCAACTATTTACAACACATTTATCTAAACCTATCTATTAAATTTTCCTGTACAACACTGTCCCAATTAAGATTTAATGAAAAATTCAAATTTCAAAACCAACCAGATGTCGAATGTTCTCTTTGTGTCTTCCTCTATAGATTTGCTCTCCAGGTCGATGTTGATGTTTTGTTTCTGTGTAAACTCCTTCTCTGGACAGGTACCGCTCAAAGAGTTCTGACTAGCAACCTACATCTGTTGGTCTTTTGGCAGTTCTCTCTCAACTGTTCAATTGTATCAAATTTAATATCCCAAAACATCAGATCGTTTCATTGGTTTTAATATCGTCAGAATACCAAATTCAAACTTAATTGGAGTTTGGTATCTTGGTGCTTAATTTAAACAGATTGGCTGAATTTGAATTTGAATTTGTTTTTGTCTCATAGCAACTCAGCCCAGTGCTAGCTGTTCTGACCAAGTGTTACATTGTTACCTTGTTCCAGACTCTGTGCCTCTCTCAGTCCTTGCTAGCTTTCAACTCTCTTAAAGGTACAGTACACCTTACCTTCATAACAACATTCTGAGTTCCTGATGCTGAGTTCCTGCAATTTGCAGATGTTCATTTGAATATTCTACACATTCTAAAAGAAACAATATATAATGGTAATTTTTCTTTGTCTCCTTAGAAACAAACATCACTAGTGTTTGGAAGAATAATAATAGATGATACACATAGAACAGATAATTGAACTTTATTTTCCTTGACCTTTAATTATGTTTGGAAGACAAGAGGATTCTGATCAAAAAGTTAAACCTCAAATGTGTGTGTGTGTGTTGTCCTGTTTATGTGGAATGGATCTCCAGCAGTCCGTGTGCAAATTCACGGAGCACATTTGAAACCCTAGATGACTGTCAAACAAGCTATGTTATCCTTGATTCTAGGTTCTAGAGATAGATTTAGGCCCAACTGATTGAATAGTTTACATAACAGTTTGTTGTCAATTATTCAGCACATGGCAAAAGTTTACTTGGTTGAAAGTAAACCTCTTCTGAGAAATCTGGGAATGGAATGGGTCACAGAATCAGAACCATAGAATGCTTACAGTACAAAAGAGGCCATTCGACCTGTCCTGCCTGTGCTGGCTGACTTCAAGCCCAACTCACCCAAATTCACTTCCCTGCCATTTCTCCTGAGCTTGCAAATGTATTTCTTCAGGTAATTTTAGAATTCACCTCTAAATCCATGATTGAATCCATCATACTGCCAGGTAGTTCGCTCCAGAACCTAACTACTCGTTACTGGTATATTCTGGTGCTTGATCTTTGTGAATACTTTGACATTATGATTGTACAATGGGTCAGATGGTCTCAGATGGTTTGAATAGCTTTTCAGTCCACACTTCTATGCTTGTCTCTTATTTATGAATGAACTGGAAGAATAGAGTCAGAAGTTACTAAAAGCATTTAATTATTGTTTGAACCTCCTCTTCCATTTGCTTGTCTGCTACCAACGGTCTTTGCAATTCTACAGATGCTCCCATCACCCCAGTATTGCAAACTTAAAATTTTCTGCATCTCAAATAAACCCTCATGGCCTCCGACAAACCCTAACTGCATCACCCTTGTCCATTCTCCTCACTCTGGTAACTTGTGCCTCATTTTCTCTCACCATTGCCAGTCATATCTGTTATAGAAATCTGAAATTTCTATATCCTTCTACATTTTGCCTCCTAATCTTTCTTAAGTGTATAGTTTAAGATCCATTTTTTGGATGCCCTCTTGGCATTTGTTCATTTAACCCAGTGTCCATTTTTTGTTCATACCTTCTGAAATGAATGAACATTTTTGCATTAATGATGCTATATCAATCAAAGTTGACCACTTGAAACTAGGCTTCTCGCAAGAGGTAACAAGTAATAGGGTTGAATTTTACTTTTTCCAGTCACTGACCTGTAAAATGGATGGCTTCCCATCAGCCCCTGCCAGTTGGAATAGCTGACATCTTTGACACAACTGGAATTTGGTTCTATCTGAATTCAACTCATTGCTATTTTGTTTTGGTAACAGAACGTGTCTGGAAGTTGACCTTAGTTTTTTTTAAAAACATAATCCTTTGTGCAGATATGGTTGAGAAATCTTTAATTGTGCTTTGTGTGGAGGGGAGAAAATTCAAATGTTGTAATCCAGTCTCCTCTCATCATAAACTCATAATCATTCCCCATATGGATAATGAACTGGCAACATAAGAGTCTCTGCAGGGTCTCATTGACTTCTGGAGCTGCATTCTGGACATGATAGGAAAGAGTGACAATCCCAGATATTTGAATGTTCTCAGCTCATAGTGGCTTGAACCGGATCAACAGAACTGCTATAATATCAGGACAGATAACTTGGTTCAGTTTCTTCCTTGCAGAAGAAGAATACCTTCTGCTTTTTGTTCATTTAACCCAGTGTCCATTTCTTTTATCACAACTTCTGAAACTAATGAACATTTTTGCATTAATGATGCTGAATCAATCAAAGTTTGTAATGCTCAGTTGACCACTTAAAACTGATTTCTCTCAGTAAAGACAGAGATAAGGTCACCATTGTGCCACCCTCTTGTTAGACACTGATATTGAGTCCACTCGCTCCTGTTCCTCATCGATAGCAAAATGTTTTAATGACCCACCTAAGCCAGGAACTGAATCCTGCCCTATCTTTAAAGAGGACCTGACTTTCTTGAGCTGGGTAGCCTTGCAATCAGACTGGCAAAAGCAACCCTCCACTCTCATTTAATGCACCCCCAGGTGAGGAAGTTTAAAAGCTGGTCTATCTCAATTCATCAGTGAATTTGAGTGTTTAGCAAAAATGTTAAGCAGGAAACAGAGAAACAAAAAGCCTCAAAATGGATTGTTTGGGCTGAATGGAGTGCTGTGGTGCTGTATCATAGATTCCCTACAGTGTGGAAGCAACCCATTTGGCCCATCCAGCTTACACCGACACTCTGAAAAGCATCCCACCCAGACTCACACCCCATGCCCGATCCCTGTAATCCTACAATTTCCCATTCCTAATCCACCAAGTCTGCATATCCCAGGATACTATGGACAATTTAGCATGACCAATCCACCTAACCTGGACTGTGGGAAGAAACTGGAGGACCCAAAGGATAGACACGGGGAGAATGTGCAAACTGCACAGAGATCAGTGTCTGAGGGTTAATTTGAAATTATTAGCACATGTGCTCATTGTGCTGACTTCCTGGGGAGGGGAGTGACCATGCCTCTGATGCAAGCCCCACTCTAGTTCCTGTTGGTCATGGAAAGAGTGTTCATGTGCAGCCAAGGTAGTTCTAATCAATGCGCTCATCTTTCCTGTACCATTGAAAGGCACAGAGAGTAGGAGAGTTTCCTGGTCAGCCATTGCTAAGAAACTAGGAGAAAGTGAGGACTGCAGATGCTGGAGATCAGAGCTGAAAAATGTGTTGCTGGAAAAGTGCAGCAGGTCAGGCAGCATCCAAGGAGCAGGAGAATCGACGTTTTGGGCATAAGCTGAAGAAGGGCTTATGCTCGAAACGTCAATTCTCCTGCTCCTTGGATGCTGCCTGACCCATTGCTAAGAAACTGCCTTGTCAGGGCATCAGTGCAATGGCACCTCCTCCTGTAAAGTCATCAAAATAACTGTGCCCAAAACTAAATGGACACAGTTGTAGAAGAAGAAGAAAAAAAGTAATTTAAGTTTCCACTCCATGCAATAAAAAGAGGACGTTTGCTACACCCTAGTATCTTGTGTTTTATCCAGCCATAGAATCAGCAGCTAGTCGAGCTAAGACACTTGCTTAGACAGAGTACATTGAGAAATTGTAAAGAAAAGGCCAAGCTAATTTCAACGTCAGAGAAGAAAAACTTTGAAATCTAATGTAGGCTTGTGTCAAGTTCAGCATACGCAAGTTCTCCATTTATTAATGTATTTTAAAAGTTCATACTGAGGAGTCATCCTCATGAACAAAGGATACTACATGATCAGACACAGGCTGCACACTGGTAGAACTCAGTAACATCATGTATGTTCATTTCCACATGGAAATCTGACTCATCCTGATTTCTGCCAGTCTTATACTTTAATATATTCCTATGTATTTCTTGATACCCATATGCTAGCTGAAGAACATGAGGAATAAGAATAACCCTCACATCTGTTACAAGGATTCACACAGATTGACATACAATATAGAAACATGCTATTTGGCTAACTCATCTATATTCCACATGAGCCAACTCCCACTCCTCCTTATCTCATCTAATCAGCATATCATCCTATTCTTTTGTTCCTCATATATATATCTAACTTCCTCTTAACTGCATCTCTTCCATTCACCTCAACTACCCCTTGAACTGGCAATTCAATGAGACTACAGCTGATTAGAACCTCAATTCCATTTTCCTGCTTTTGCTTCATTTGTCTTGAGTACCTTTGTCCATCAAAAAAGCTTTTCAAGACAAAAGTTTGCAATTCTGAATCTGTCTCTCAGGTCTATCTGAATGGAATGTTTCCTATGCCACAAACTGGCTTCATCCAGTTACAAACAGTTCCCAAATGTCTAACTAACCAGATTAATTAACAATGGTTTCTTACTCTTTTCTAGATTCATTCAGACTCGGACAAGGGAGATGGCTCCATAAAATACACCATATCAGGAGAGGGTGCTGGGACAGTATTCATTATTGATGAAATTACGGGGGATATCCATGCTACTGAGCGATTGGACCGTGAAGAGAAAACCTACTACACACTCCGTGCTCAAGCACGGGACAGGCTGACTGATAGACCTCTGGAGCCTGAATCGGAATTTATTATCAAAGTCCAGGATATTAATGATAGTGAGCCAAAATTCCTAGATGGACCATACGTTGGCAGTGTGCCTGAGTTGTCACCTGTAGGTAAGGAGAGATGATTTTTTTCATGTGTCATTTGTGCATTGATTGCTCTTGAAGTTGAACCATAGATTCACAAAGACCCCAAATGCATTTTCACGGTGCAGCTGGAAGCTCGGAATCCTATTTTTGTTCATGATTATGTCTTTGCACAGTATGACATTTGTCAATAATGGGCATTCACTTGTGCAGTCTAGCACATCAACAGTCAACATGCTTGTCTTAGATAAAAGGAAAATTATTTACCAAACCTTTGAAGGGAAGCTTCGGTCAACCACCCTAATGAAATGTTTATTGGAGTGATGTATTTTCAGAGTTGAACAAACTGAACGAATAATTGGATTTCAATGAGGTTTAAGTTTACATTGCAGTTCAAAATGGCTGACTTTTGGTTTGACTAACATTGCACTGAATTATGTGCAAATCCTTTCCTTTTGAATGGTTTGATCTACAACTTGTGAAGTAAACCATATTGTGGAAAGCAATAAATATGAAGGCACACACTTTCTGCGGCTGGTTTCTGTTTTGGTTAAATTAGTAAACCAGAAAATTTAGATCCATTTTGCTGGATTTTCAATAGTTAGCAAGATCAGGAATGTGTGTGATTTGAAAATCAGAGTTGGCATATCTGGACTTCAGTACACACTCTGATTTTCAAACAGAGAGTGAGAGGGGGTAATGGGGAAGCTGTTTGCCTCCATTTAACAATCTGTTAAACTCTAATGGGAGCTGGTTAATGGATAACCAGGATGAGAGGGGAAGTTTCAATCATGAATTCAGCAAACCTGAACAGTGCATGTCAGTGCATAATTGCTGCATACAAAGTGAGCAGAAATGACAGCACTTTTTTTTGTAAGGTGAAATATGTCAGGACCTCAGGAACCTTACTCTGGATCAATCACTTTGCATCTCTTTCAGCAGTATCACCACTGCCATGCATGGTTATGCTACTGCTCTCTTTAGCAAGATAGCACCAGGGTGCATTATGGCTGCTTGTGTGTCTTTGCTACTTGTGCCTTGTAGGCAACTCCTGCCCCCTGGAGTTAGTTGAAGCAACTCATTAGATAGTGAGGTCACCTCCTGCCCAAATCAGGCAGTTACATTTTAAAAGTGAATCAGATGGGCAGAGGGTCAGAACCCAGAAGTTACCCAGGAATAGGAGTGACAATTCCAAGTTGAATATCTGGTGCAATATTGTGTTGCCATTTAACAGTTAGCTCACATAAAAGGCAATGTTCCTTCTCTTAAAGACTGCAAACTTGCTGTTTCCTTCCACTGTTCTGTTCCTCTTGGCTAAGAACCAAGTTTCTCAAATTTCCTGATTACAACATTGCCATTATTAACTCTAAAACATTGATGAATAAAATTAATACAGTTCTCTTCTTATTTGTTTACTGATGCAAGATCAATTGTAAAATTTAAATCTGAAATGCGATTAATATACAAAATATATGTGGGGAGTGGGGAAGCAAAGTGTATTACCTCCCCGGGGTGGGGAATTGAGAATTTGGAGGAAAAAGTCTCAGGATAAGAGTCAGATTTTTCAGGATGGAGATTAGGAGACATTTTTTCACTCCATTCTCTATCCCAGATGGGAGTGAATGCTCTATCAATTAATTTGTGACTGACTTGATTTGAGTTAGTATACTGGGTTAATAAAGCTGCTGCCATTGACGTCAACTATCATAGATGGTATTTGATAAAGTGCCTCATAATTGGATGGTTAATAAATTTGTAGCTAATGGAATGGGGGCAGTGATAGCATGAGTACAAAATTGGTTACAGAAAGCAGAGAATAGTAGTTAACAGCTGTTTTTAAAAATTGAGGCAAGTTTTATTTTATTAATTTATGAGATACGGGAGTTGCTGGCTGGACCAGAGTATTGATTAGTGTACCCCAGGTTTCAGTATCAAAACTGCTGATCATTTTGGTAGAATATCAATAAACTATATTCCAAGAGGTGGATTTATGTTATGCTACCCTCTTTGTTGGGGATGTGTAAATAAGTTTAGTTTGACAGTGGCTGGCTGCTTTGAGTTAATCGTTTCTCAGTGCGGTTCACAACAGAAAAAAAGCAATGCATTTGGGAATGAATGGCACTCTTACATCTCAAGTACAAAATTAAAGACCGATGAAGATTGCAATAAATTTTGCAGCAACTGTAAATTTGATCTTGGAATATTTGAACAATCTGAAATATTGCTCTTAGTATGCACATTCTGTTCTGTCCACCACAGCAGGTCAGCATAGTAATTTAATTAGAAATAAATTAAGACACATTGGGGACAGTGGGAGAATTCAACCCAGACAAAAGAGAACATTTGTAATTATAGGACAAGGTTATATGAAGATCATAGTGCTAGTCCAGGTATCTGGAAGTCCTCAAATACGTAATAGGTATGGAAATAGACATTGATGTAATTGAGCAAGGAGATCAGCAGTTGTACGGGGCCTGATGGAAAAACAAAAGCATATGGAAGTTTAAATTAAAAGAACTGACAATATCATTTCCAGTGCTCTCAGTGGAATTGAAATTCAAAGATTCATAACTTACTTTCCTCAATGATGCAGCTGCAACCATGTCTATTAGCATTAAAGGAGAGGAGTCACATTCCCATAAACAACTCTCTTGTGGACATGATTAAAAATCACACAACACCAGGTTATAGTCCAACAGGTTTAATTGGAAGCACTAGCTTTCGGAGCGACGCTCCTTCATCAGGTGGTTAATCAAGTGATGAAGGAGCAGCACTCCGAAAGCTAGTGCTTCCAAATAAACCTGTTGGACTATAACCTGGTGTTGCGTGATTTTTAACTTTGTCAACCCAGTCCAACACCGGCATCTCCAAATCGTGAACATGATTAGTTATTCTAATCATTGTTTCAGTATCTGTGAAGTTATTGTGAGTCGAAATTACTGTTAAAGTAGAATATGATGGTGCATCCAATTACTTGTCATTCGTAGCAAAATAAAGGAATAAAGGCTACCCAATAAAAAGGAATCGGTTTAATAAGGTGGGTTAAATTGGGGTAAGCTATTTACAGTGGAGAACGGATCAGTAAGAGTATACCTGACATTGAGGAGGGGCTTTGAGAGCACAAAGTAGTCATCAAACAAAGAGACCTAAAATGATAAAAGTCTAAAGTCGAAATTAAGGAGAATGTACAATGTGCAAGAAGCAATATGTAAAGAGTTGAATATATTAAGGAGAAAGAACAGGGCAACTAAGAAGGTGAGGAGCAGTAAATGAACCACAGCCATTGTAATAATTCAACGAGCAGAAGAGCTGAATTGAATTTGTGAAGAATATATGCAAATCGTGATCAGAATGAAAGTTACCCACTGTCTCCCAGTGAAGACTTATTTTCTGACTTACCCACCAGAAGGTTATTTGTGATTGTTTTTCCCTGATATTCACGCTTGGCAAATTGTGGTATTTGCCACCTCTTTATTAGTACGTGATACTGGCTAATCGTTGTTCAATGTTAGCAGTCCTTTTTTTGTTTTTGCTTCATCCTGGGTTTTTCTAGAGATTGGTGATAGAGGGTTTGCCATCGTAGTGTATTTACAGGAGAGGCACTGTTCATAGATAACAAGAAAGAATGTATGTTGCATGATGGTAATAAAGCACATTTGGATGGCATAATTAGTAGGATCCTCATTTAGCTCAGTTGGCTAGACAGCTGATTTGCAATGTAGAGTGATGTTAACAGCATGGGTTTAGTTCCTGAATCAGCTGAAATCAACATGAAGGTCTTGCCTTCTCAACCTCACCCCTCAGGTTTAAACCAGTTATTTCTCTCTCTAGCAAGAGAGCAGCTCTCTGGAATTATGGTAACTTTATCTTTATGGTTATTTGTCTGGTGAACTATTATTGAAAGATTGCTACTCACCCAACACTTTCCATTGTTACTGGCATTGTCTGTTCTGCTGGATTAGTTTATTCACAGAGTGTTCTGTTGCTGAAGTTAAAGACGCCTGAATGAGCTGGAATGGGCTGTGCTGTTGTCTCAGTTCTCAGCATGTCTTCTCCCACAAACTTTGCTGAGTTTTATCTTCTGATCAGTCTTCCATCACGTTAGGAGTGCTTTCCAGTCAAGACAACCTCTTAAATAGTCGCAGATTTCACAATGAGTTCTGAGAGTCTCAATCACTTTTGAGATCCCTGGCTATCACACTGTTCTGAGGGATGAGATTTACATGTATTGGAAAGGCGAGGACTGATTGGGGATGGTCAACATGGCTTTTTATGGGGAAATCATGTCTCACCAACTTGATTGAGTTCTTTTAAGAAGTGAAAAGAGGATTGATGAAGGCAGAGAGGTGTACGTTGCCTATTCAGTAAGACTCTCGACAAGAGTTCACATGGTAGACTGATTAACAAGTTTAGGTCATATAGAATACTGGGAGAACTAGCCATTTGGATACAAAATTGGCTCAAAGGTGATGGTGGAAGGTTGCTTTTCAAACTTGATGCCTCTGACCAGCAGGGTTATTCATGTGAATGTTTGGATATAGAGGTATGTTTAGTAAATTTACAGATGACACCAAAATTGGAGGTGTAGTGGACAGCACAGAAGGTTGTCTCAGAATAGAACTGGACTTTGATTAGATGGGCCAATGGGCCGAGGAGTGGCAGATGGAGTTTAATTTAGATAAATATGAGGTGCTGTATTTTAGTAAGGCAAATCAGGGCAGGACTTATACTCTTAATGGTAAGGTCCTAGGGAGTGTTGCCAAGAGACCTTGGAGTGCAGGTTCATATTTCCTTGATAGTGGAATCCCAGGTAGACAGAATAGTGAAGAAGGTGATTGGTACGCTTGCCTTTATTGTTCAGTGCATTGAGTATAGGAGTTGGGAAGCCATGTTGTGGCTGTACAGGACATTGGTTAGACCATTTTTGGAATACTATGTTCAATTCTGGTCTCCCTGCTATAGGAAACATATTGTTGAACTTGAAAAGATTCAGGTAAGATTTACAAGGATGTTGCTAGGGTTGAAGGGTTTGAGCTGAATAGGCTGGGATTTTTTTTCCTGGAGTGTTGGACGCTGAGAAAAGTGACCTTACAGAGGTTTATAAAATCACGAGGGACATGGATGGACAGAATAGCCAAGATCTTTCGCCTAGGGAAGGCGAGTCCAAAATTTGAGGGCATAGATTTCAGATGAGAGGGGAAAAATTTAAAAGAGGCCTAAGGGGCAACTTTTTCATGAAGAGGGTCGAGTGTATATGGAATGAACTGCCAGAGGAAGTGGTGGAGGCTGGTACAATTACAACATATAAATGGCATTTGGATGGGTATATGAATTGGGAGAGTTTAGAGGGTTATGGGCTAAATGCAAATGGGGCTTGATTAGTTTAGGATATTTGGCCAGCATGGATGAGTTAGACAGAAGAGCCTGTTTCTGCGCTGTACATCTCTATGACTCTATGAATGTACACGTGATAATGCCTAAGTTTCTCCAGTGTTCTCTTCCATATATCTTCCCAAAGGAAACTGCAATAACTAAACCTCTGTCTTACTGTAGCCCATGACTGTGAGATGCTGTCAATGCTCAAATTATGCATTCTTTGACTCATCGTTACTATATTTGGCAATTAGCCACTTTTTTGTCTTTACCGAATTTTGAAGGCGTCGTTTGGTGTGTGGTTACTGTTGCTTCTTGGTCACAAAATAGCATTACTTTTATTCCATTGTAGATAATCTCAATAGCTTCTTGCTTCTTTCTGGGCTCTGTCATGAGGGTGGTAAGCCAAGTGACACCTTCTACTTGTTTCTCTTTGATCAGCAGCTCAGTCATGGCCTGTTACTGGACCAGTTGTTCTCTTGGAACTATTGGGATTCCTTCTGATCTATAAAGAAGTAAGGTCCAAACATGCATGCTGCCTCAAACATCAGGAATGCTGTTTGTGAAATATATAAACATTTTCAGCACTCACACATTCCTTATGCTGTAGTGTAACTTGTAGCATACTTGTGCACTTGTGGAACAATTGATCCACTTTTGTCACGTCTCCTACCTGTAGACTATAGCTTTGTCTTCTTCAGCCATGCCAACAGATTCATTCGAAGAGTAATCTCAGCATTAACACCAACCTTAAAGTCATCTGGACGGTCATTCATATAAACAATTTCTGTCAGACAGTCTCAGACCACAAACATGTTATTCTACTTAATTTTTAAACACAGTACATTGACTGCGATCTTTACAAATCTCCCTCTGAAATTGCAACATTATCCCTGACAGATCTGATTCTTTCAAATGTTTAGTGTTTTTCTGACTTGTTGTTTTGATGAAATAATGTTAGATTGCTTTAAATTTACCTTATACACTCGAGCAAATTTTTAGACTATTTTTAAAGGTTCAGTTTATAGGGTCAACTATTTCATGGGCACTAGTCTTGAGGCTATGAAATTCATACTGCAGTTTGAAGTACTGCATTATTAGCAAAAGTTGATTTGATCTCTCAACTAATCCTGGTTAAAGAAGAAAAACACAATGAATTACAGTAAAGGTAATTACCCGATAAAAGCAAAAGAAACAAGAATGAACTACTGGTCGTAAATTTTATTTATAGATAGCGGGACGAAAATTTAACATGTCAAAGTTTCATTGAAATTCTGCAAAATCAGACTGTTCAACATTGTCATGGTCCGGTATAGTGGCACACTTAAAAGGAACCATTTATGTAATTCTGGATGTGTAAGCATCTTGAGCTTGTTGGTAATTGTCGTTCAGCTTCTAACTGTCTGTGTCTTCTTAAAGCTGCAGTGGATCTTAAAGCCATAAATTCACTTGTTTAAAAATTTTCACTTTGTTCTGGACCTTCTTCTCATGGTGGGGTCTGACTCACTCTACTGCAACCATGTGCTACTTGCCACCTTATCCATTAAGTGATACTGGGGAAGGGTTGTTTGTGGTCTTTCATTAATACCAATCCTTCTTTCTCTTCACTTCTTTGGGCCTTGCTAGTGATCGGTATTAGAGAATAGTGACTGTAGAATGTTCACGAAACAGACACTATTCTTCAATTAAAAAGAAAATTGACTGTGTGGTAGCATTAACTACAACCACATCTGATCAGGCATAATCTTTAAGACCATTAACTACAAGATCATAAGACTAAGAGCAAAAGAAGACCATTCAGTCCATCAAGACTGATCCACCATTCGATGAGATCATGGCTTAAAGATCTTACAGAGTTGATGTATGTGTTTCTGCATCTTCCAGTGTAAGTGTAGGCCTCCTTGTCTCCACCACACACATTGTCCTCGGTGATCAGTGGAATGACTGGAGTTAATGTAATATGAATATTAACCACATCAAAACTATTACCTTATGCAACAGTGTCCAGTAAGAAACATTTTTCAAATTTGTATTTACAATCAGAATTGCCTGGCAAGAACAAGGAACTGCTTACCATATTTCCAGTTAAATAAAAGCTTATTATTCTGGAATGTCTACTGTCCCCACATGTTGCAGAGAGTAATAGGTCTGAAGGAAGAGTATTGCTGCTTAGGTTAATTAAGAGTAAGGTTGAACCATTTTAGTTTGACTGCAAAAATATGGCATCAATGTTCAAAAGCACACGTTTTTCTTCAAGATGTCAAGTTTAACATAACTGGGTTGCCAAATAGAAAATGAAAGTATCTTCCCAACACAGAAAATGTTAAGGGAATTTTGGATCTAAAGAGATCAAAGAATAAAAAAGAGTTTTGAACATTTCCAGAGATCATTTTGCATTAATGTGTTCATTCTCAGCTTTGCTGATTCATTCATTCCACGTTTCAAATGCTCAAAGATAAAAAAAATTGAGAGTGGCCTTTGAAATGTCAGGTAGCATTTGAAGAAACAAAGAAAGCCTTGACTGCAGTGATATTGTTTTGACCCACTATGATCCTAAGAAAAATTATTGGGTTTAGTATACAATGCCTCAGCATTAGGGTGGGCAAGATGTTATCTAACGTAATGGAAGTTAGTGTAGAGGGGCCTGGAGTATATGTTTCTTTACTTCAATGAAATGAGAACAGAATTGCACAGATTGATAAAGAGGCATTGATTATCATATATTGTATTTCTAATTTCCCCATAGCCTGTGTGGTAGACAACTTGGGTTCTATTAGGATTCTCAGCCCCTGACATCATGACAGCCTTGGTTCAAACATGACAAAACAGCTGAACTCCAGGGCTGAGGTGAGGTGAGTGTCACTATCCTTGACATCAGGCTGTGTTTGACTGAATGTAGAATCAAGAAGAGTCAAAAGGTCTGGTGCTGGAAAAGCCCAGCAGGTTAGGCACCATCTGAAGAGCAGGCGACTCAACATTTCGGGGATACGAGGGCATTGGATGTTGCCTAACCTGCTGTGCTTTTCCAGCACCACACTTTTTGACTCAGACTCTTCAGCATCTGCAGTCCTCACTTTCCCCTATGGTATCAAGAAGCCTTAAGAAAACTACACTCAGTGGGAATCAGGGGAAAGCTTTCTATTGGTTGTAGTCATAACTGGCACAAATGAAGGTTGTTGTTATTGTTGAAGGTTGGTCAACTCAGTTCCAAGACATCTCTGCGGGAGTTCCTTAGGGTAGTGTACTAGGCCTAACCATCTTCAGCTACTCCTAATGACTTCCTACATTGTAAGTGCAGATGTTCTCCAATGATTGCACGATATTTAGCACCACTACAACTGCTCCATCCAGGACAAACCAGCCTGCTCGAATGGCATCACATCTACAAACATTCATTTCCTCTATCACTAACATATGATAACAGCAGTGCATACCATCCACAAGATGCAATGCAGAAATTTTCCAAAGCTCCTCAGATATCATCTTCTAATAACCACTACCATCTAGAATGACAAGGGCAGTAAATACATGGGAACATCACCACCTTCAAGCCATTCACCATCCTAACTTGGAAATACATCATTGATGTTTCAGTGTTGCTGGGTCAAATTCCTAGAATTTCCTCGGCAACAGCATTGTAGGTCTGCCTACACCAAGCAGACTGAAACACTTGAAGAAGGCAGTTCACCACCACCTTTTCAATGACAAAAATTAATGGGTATTAAAGTCTGGCCCAACCAGCAAAGTCCATATTCTGTGAATAAATAAAAAATTCACTTTACGAATTGATCACCAAATCCTTACTGTAATATTTGATTCAAAGAAGGGAGTAGCGTCCCTAATGGCACTATGGCTTTAGGGATATTTGCCTCAATACTCCATCAGTACAATATTAAATATCAGAAGTTAAGTGGAAAATTTGCATGTTTTTCCAAGATTTTGCAAGAAGGCGAATTTGATTTGAGTGACTGGATCACCTTGATTTACTTTACATATACTAACAACAAGCAAGCATCTGCCAGAAAGATCAATGAAGGAAATTGCAAAGAAGTACTGATTAGCAAAGTATTTAATTATGTCATGAAAATTAAAGCAGGAGATACAAGTGGGCAGGTCGTGTGGCCGAGTGGTCTAAGGCGCTGGATTAAGGCTCCAGTCTCGACAGAAGCGTGGGTTCCAATCCCATCGCAACCAACGATGCAGTTGGTAAAAATGCTGCTTCGACCCCTGCTGCATTTCTGTTTATGGGCGGCACGGTGGCACAGTGGTTAGCACTGCTGCCTCACAGCTGACCTGCTGTGCTGTTCCAGCAATAAAGTTTCAACTTTGATCTCCAGCATCTGCAGACCTCACTTTCTCCTCAATACTCCATCAGTACAATATTAAATATCAGAAGTTAAGTGGAAAATTTGGATGCTTTTCCAAGATTTTGCAAGAAGGTGAATTTGATTTGAGTGACTGGATCACCTTGATTTACTTTACATATACTAACAACAAGCAAGCATCTGCCAGAAAGATCAATGAAGGAAATTGCAAAGAAGTACTGATTAGCAAAGTATTTAATTATGTCATGAAAATTAAAGCAGGAGATACAAGTAACTTTTGGTGTCACAATGTGGATATAGAAATTGAAGAGTTGTTGAAAATTTCGGGAACATTTCAGAATGGGTAATGATCCAGCCAAAGCTCCTCACATTCCATGGTCAAATACATTTAATCCTGGCAATGAATACATGTCATCTATCTGTGGTGCTGTGGAGTCCATGGACCATGTTTGTCTGGGGTGTGAGCATTTGCACTCCCTTTTTAGTTTTCTAGAGAACCTTCTCCTCCGCTTTTGGCTGCACTTCAGTCCCACACTCCTGATCTTTGGCCACCCTGTGCAGAAGGGGAGAGTAGGTCAGGGGATCTCCTCATGGGTCTGCTCCTGGGCCTGGCCAAACTGGCCATAAACAGGTCCAAGCAACGGTACATGTAGGGGGTCATTAAGGCCGACTGCTTGACTCTCTTCCGCGGCTATGTCCGAGCCTCAGTGTCTCTGGAGAAGGAGCACGCGGTGTCTACCAATTCCCTTTAGCTGTTCAGGGAGAGGTGGGCACCACAGAGATTAAATTGTTTTATTTTCCTCTCCAACTCCATTTTGATTTAAATCCCTGCCTTCCCTTTACTTTTTTTGATCACGAAGCATTGCCTTTTGATGTGAAGGGCACTGCTTGTCACTGGCTACTTGGGTGTTTCCTTTCTTCCTGATGGTGGAAATTGAGTAAAGATTTGTACACCTTATGTCTTTAACTGTGTCTCACACCTGCACACACACATCATGAGTGCTGGGGAAATATAAGCACTACCACAGTTAGGCAATAGTTTGGAGGGTAAAACATTTTATAAAAAAAGAACCAGGAAATTAGAATCTACTCAGTTGAGGCGACTGATTAAAAAAATACATGTCATTTGTTTGGAGGGGGAAAGAAAGAGAACTTGGTTTTGGTTGAAACTTTTAAAAATTGGACAAATATTGTTATGACATGGTGGTGAACCCTTCTGTTAATTAAACCAAACAGCCAGAAAAGCTCACCTCACCTTGTAATCTGTTAAAGTATGAGTGACAGAGAACTCCCAAATTCCATTATTTAAGAAAATAACATCAATTTAATTTTTAACTCAAAAAAATTAACATCAAACAACTATTCACAACTCTAAGCCCTCCTTTCTCTTAACTGCTTATTATCTACCTCCAACTCTATAACAATGTGTCGTTCCAATAAGACACTTACTAAAAAATACATCAACTGAATTTCAAAACCACACAGCAGCTGTCATTTTTCTTCTTCCGGCCAGGAATCTCCCAGGGTCGTCTTCTGCCTTTTTATTGTGACTATGTTACACATGAAAAAGTACCTTTGATAGAGAGTATTTCCTAATTTCTTTGAGAGCAAGATGTTAGACCTCCAGGCTTTTCTGTCTGGATAGCAGTTGCTGTCTCTCTAATTTTCAAAATGTCCACATTTTTACATCCCCAACATCAGATCGTTTCATTGGTTTAAAACAATAAATTCAAACCTGATTGAGTTTAAGTATCTTGGGGCATAATTTAAACTAGGAGAAAGTGAGGACTGCAGATGCTAGAGATCAAAGTCGAGAACATGGTGCTGGAAAAGCACAGCAGGTCAGACAGCATCCGAGGAGCACAAGAATCAACATTTCCTGATGAAGGGCTCATGCCCAAAATGCCGATTCTCTTGCTCCTCAGATGCTGCCTGACCTGCTGTGCTTTTCCAGCACCACACTCTAGACACATAATTTAAACTGATTAGTTACATTTGAATTGTATCAAAACACCAACCAAATCAGGTATCCATTTCATAGCCAAATGTTACATACTTTCAATTTTTCATGATTTGGAGATGCCGGTGTTGGACTGGGGTGTACAAAGTTAAAAATCACACAACACCAGATTATACTCCAACAGGTTTAATTGGAAGCACACTTGCTTTCGGAGCGATGCCTCTTCATCAGGTGATAGTGGAGGGCTCGATTGTAACACTGGAGGTGTTACGATCGAGCCCTCCACTATCACCTGATGAAGGAGTGTCGCTCCGAAAGCTCGTGTGCTTCCAATTAAACCTGTTGGACTATAACCTGGTGTTGTGTGATTGTTAACTTCAATTTTTCAGTACACTTTGGGACTGCCAACTAGTCATATACACATAGGTGTTTGTAAGCTCTCAGTTCAGAACAACATTCACTCTCTCTTAAAGGTACTGTACACACCTTCAACTTCATAACAATATTTTGACCATCCCTAAGCAAAATAAACAACAAATGTCAGAAGCAAATTATTGCAGATGCTGAAAACCTGAAATAGAAACAGAAAAAGCAGGAGAAACATGGCAGCATTTGTAGAGAGAGAAACAGAGCTTACATTATTTGAGTCCAGTGTGACACTGCTTCAGACCTTTTAATAACCAGGAATTTTGTAAACTGAGCACAAATTAGGGTCATAATCGTAGAGATGTACAGCATGGAAACAGACTCTTTGGTCCAGCTCATCCATGCTGACAAGGTATCCTAAATTAATCCAGTCCCATTTGCCAGCACTTGGCCCATATCCCTCTAACCTCTTCCTGTCCACGTATCCATCCAGATGCGTTTTAAATATTGTAATTGTACCATCCTCTATGACTTCCTCTGGCATTGGTTTAGGTGAGAGGGGAAAGATTTAAAAGGGACCTAAGGGGTAACTTTTCCATGCAGAGGGTGGTGCATAATCCAATAGATCAAAACTTCAATGTAATAAGCTGAATTGAAAATCCGAGATTTGAACCCAATGAGTTTGAAGTATTGATAAATCCAATGGTTGTTCTGTTCACCCAGTAACTGCATGCCCACCCCACCTCATGCCAATTTTACCAGTGGCGAGGATAGTGTTGGACAACCCGCTTCCCAATTTTAAGTGGACAACTTAAGCCAGCCAAGTGGCCAGCCTGACAGATTTCTCTGTGTGGGCTGGCAGTGAGTGGGGCTGCTACTCTAATAGGTCACTTTGACCTATCAAAGATGTAAAACCGCTAGGTGCACGTCATTCCACAGTACCATATACCAAACACCCCCAGTCTTCTTTGCCAGGACCTGCCAGCTTGGCACACAGACATACTGCAATACACTTTCTCAAACCCTGATCCAACACCCCACAGCTCTGTCCCAAAGTGCTGGAGTTAAGTTGTCCTCTGGTTGGAAGCTCTGTGAGGAAGGACTTCCTGATGCTGAAAGATGGAAATGGTGTCTCCAAGATTGCACCTCCAGCCTACAATAACCAATGAGTAGTTATATAACTGCAGGGTGATCTGTGAGGACTGTTATGGACTGTAACAGACTTGTCTTGGAGTGGAAGAGAGTCATCTTCATCTGTGAGGGACTGCCAATGAATGAATGAGCTTGTGAGGTTCCAAGGTCTACCCCTTAACAATCTTCTCCAATCTGCCTTTTGCAGCTGGGGTGAGGGGAGAATCCAGTGTCTTGTATAATTCATCCCATCATGTTTCATCTCTCACTGCATGTTAATGGGCCAGATATTGCATTCAGTGACCAGAATTGAGGCATTCACACACAACAGATCAGGAAATGAAAAGCACCTAAAATTGTTTTAACTCAGGCTGTTAGAAAAAGAAACTCAAGATTTTATTAAAGCAGAGCTAAAATAAAGAACAAGCTTTCAAAAAAACAGAAAATAGTGTTTGATGGAAAGCGTGTGAAATTTGTATGATTATTATGTAACAAGAGTCATTTAGTCATACAGAAGTAGAGTATCACTGAAAATAAAAGACACATTTTGTCAAAGTTGTTTACTTTGCTCTCATTAGAACATTTTGCAAGAATATTAATTTAAGGGGAAAAGCCAACATTTATGCTGAGTGAGTGGATAGTGCTGACTGGCTAACAAGTGACTCGCATGGGAGAAGCATTGTTTGGAGAATGCAGCCATTAATGCCTAGTGACAGTTATATACCTGGCTTATTTTAGGTTTTAAACACGTGGTTAATTCTTTCGATCAAGGGGTTAACTTAATAAATGAAGCAAGGGGACCACTGTCCGTTATTTTGGTGAATTTATACTGGTGCAGTACGTGTACATCTTCTTCCTGTCTGCAATGAACAGGACCCTGTGTATTAATATATGTAGCTTCCAATACATGTAACTGTGCAAGCTTGTTGCTAGCATAATCTTTTGCACACTCTAGAATATTCAACAAATGTTGTCCAATTGCAGAATTACATCTAATATCGAATAATGTGTCACACATTTCTACAAGTATGGGTTTTTGGAGTACTATCAATACCTTGCTTGTTGCAAACAGCTGGAGGAATGAACATAATCAGTTTTTGGGATATAAGGCTGAGATACATGGTATCACACAGCCATTGAAATACTTATACCACATTGCTCATTTGCAAGGTAGGCTGAACATCTGTTTGGCTCGATGGCAGCATTCTGTTAGTGATGAAGAAAGAACATGTTCACACACTGCCACTTCATCAAAAATAGCTAACCACCATTCACTGGTTCATTTCTCAAGGCAGTGTCCTAACCAATCAGAGTCGACCTGCCATTTTGAAATGTAAATGAGCTTGGCAGTTAATTGTCAATCAATATTAATGAGTGTTTGCTCCATTGCAACAGCTGTACTAATCAGAATCCAATTGCCAATTAATCAGCATTTTCCTTTCTTGCAGTATCAATGTTGGCTTTCCTTTGAATTGGTATTCTTGTGAAATATCTGAATGAAATATGCCTTTTTTTCAGCCATAAAAATGTGGTATGCCAGAAGTACAATACTTATCAGGGCCATTCAGGAAGGTTAGTAATGATTATTATTAATGATTGCAAATAATGATTCCAAGTAATGATTAATGATTACACATCATTCAATCAGGATTTTTAAGGTTTTAAATGCAGAAATGGAAGTTTTCATTGATTTGTGATTATAATAGCGATAAGAACAAGAGGAGTCTTGCATTATGGATCAAAATTGTCTCACTGACAGCAATTTATGAATTTCCATGCATTCTATTCTCTGGGGCTTGAATTTTCCCAAGTACAGTTAAAGTGTGGTGATGAGTGAGATTTGTAATAGCCCCAGAAGAACTTTCCAAGCAACTGAGCTATTAGATGCATTTCTCCAGATTTGTGTGATTAGTGAAGTGCAAGTGCTCACCACTAGTGAGGTCTTTGGCTTCTGTGCCTCTGGCATCATATTTAAAGACTAGCTACATACCATCTTGGACACTACAAGCCAGCAACTACCTTTCAAAGGTCATTGGAGCATGTAGTGTACAACCATGGCAGTGTCGCAGAGGAAAGGTAAGGGACTTCCCCACGCCCTGACAGGGCTCTGGAGGTGCTGGTAGATGGAATGAGAGAGGACAGGGTAGTCCTTTTCTCTGCTGACCACTAATGAGACCCAACCAGGCTGTACAGACTTTACAGCATGGCTAAATGCAGTGTCCAGAGTGAAGTGGAGCTCCCAGCAGAGCCACCAGAACGTTAATCATTTTCGAGATGTAGGTTCACTGCATTCATTCCGGAGATGAAGGAGGCATTGACCAGTTTAGGTCTATCATTAGAAGAATGAGAGGAGATCTAATTGAGACCTACACGATGCCAAAGGGGATTGACAAAGTAGATAGCAAGAATGTTTCCTCATGTGGTACAACCTAAAATGACAGGCCATAATTTTAAGATATGGGGTAGCAGACTTAAAACAGAAATAAGAAGTAGTTTCTTATGTCAAAGGGTCATAAATCTGTGAAATTAAGTACCCTTGAGGACGATGGACACTGGGAGGAGATAGACAGATTTCTAATTCACAATCAGTTTAAGGACTATGGGGAATGAGCAGGAAAGTGGGGTTGAGGCCAAGATGAGGTCAACCATGATGGTTTTAAATGGTGGAGAAGCCCACCCATTTTCTGACTGAAACAGTTCCTCTTCCATGCTCCCAACCTTCAAAAGCCTCTCCTTCTGCGCAATGTGCTAATAATATAAAGGCAGACAGCTTGTATTTGAGCATTCAAAACTTTGTGCACCAAGAAAGCAACGTGATCCACTCAAGGGCTGACAGACCATAGCACAGTGCTGTAGTGAGTCAGCAAGCTCAAAGCCATAAAGTATTGCTGCCCATGTTAATGCAAAAGCATCTTGTGTGCATGTGTACATGAGCAATCTAGCTAAAGCATGTGGGTATAAGCCAGCCCCATGAAGGCATGAAGGGCAGTCTGGGTTAGTCCGAGAGCATGCATGATGATCTAATGAGGCTAGTGGTGCCAAGATGGAGCTGTGTGGATGAAGAATCAAGGAGGACTCTAGCCACGGAGCATGCAAGATTTTTGGATAGAAGAAGCAGTTACATGAACAACAGTCTGATTTAGCTGTCCAGAATTTGTGCCATTTAGCTTCTCGGTGGATGGGCGGAGAATTGTAAGAGGATGTAAACAGAACAAGTTGGGGCTTGGAAGGGATGGAAAGGTCTGGAAACAAGGTGGTTGTCATTCAAGGGTGAGACTCTAAAGTTGCCATTTATGGCTTGAAGGAAAAATTGGAAACTTTTTTTTTCTTGAATTCTTCATGCTCACCCTATTTTATCACCATCTTCTTCAGCATTAGTCCTGACAAACCAAAGAGGGAAATGCACCATGCCTGGTGTTGCTGACAGTTCCAGTGCAGTAAAGGTTATGATAATAATAATAATATCACTGTTATTATTGCAGCAAAATCTGGGCCAGTAACCTAAACACACAAGATGCAATTCTTCCATCAAGATTTGCATAATTACAGCTTCACTTAAAGTTCAGGTTTGCTTTGAAATATATATTTATTGAAAACGTGAAAGAGCAGGCAAATTTGACAAATTAACACTGTCCCACACAGTGTTTGATGGGACAGAAATTGATTAATCAGGTCCAAAGGCCATCACATTCCATCACATTTTCCATAGGTTCCAATATAATTTCATTAATTTTTTACTGTTGAAGCTATTCTGCATGATTTACAATTGATAATGAAACAATTCTGTTGCCAAATAATTATTTTACACCAATCATTTCAAATGAAAAACCTCTGATTTGTCATTAGTGGCTGACAATGCAAAGTGACAATAGCTGATGTACATTAGATTCATGATGGTAACTGGGAGTGCACATCTTTCTCATTATCTTCTCATTGATACATACTTATTCAGCAAAAGTTGTCTGTGTGCATTTTATTTAACTGATTTAATTTTGACTCAGTGTATTGGGAAGCTAATGTCAAAAATCACAAAGTAAATTGAAATAAGTTAAAAGTAACAGCGTGTGACAGACACTGAAGTTATAGAACAACACAAAACAGTGCTGACACTTCACTTAAATTTAACATGTTTGTCCCACTGTCTGATTAAATGGGGTTTGAAGCTTCATGCTCCAAAGGTGACAGCAGGTTCAGGAGCTTTGAAATAAACCAACTGACAGTTAGCGAGCAGCAAGGAGTATTCATAACCACACTTCCAACACAACCCACATTCCTTTAGTGGCCGCATTCTTCAGAAAAGAGATAGTTGGCCTTGGAGCAAGCAGATTCACTACAATGACATCAGGGCTTGAAAGGTTATGAAGGCAATTCCTATTGTATATACAGCATTTGCGGTATTTCACCAACGTCTTGTGTACTGTCTTAAATTCAGGAAATTTGTCAAGTGATCTGATCATGGTGTTTAAAAGGATTTGGCCACCTAGATATAGAATTTCATAAGGACCTGAATGGATTTGCACTTTGGTTAGATTGATGCAAAATCATATGAAAAGTTCAGTGAAACCTATCACAATAATAGGAACAACTTGCTGCATTGGCAGAGCTGAGAGGTGAGTTTCTTATTACGCTGGGACAATTAAGGGGTATTATTGCTTGTTAAATGCCTTAATAATGGCTAGACTCATTAATATTCAGCTTCCCCGGGGTTACATTAGAGCCCAGATGTCTCTGGAAAAGGAGCACGCAGTGTTCACCAACACCCTGGTGTTGTTCAGGGAGAGGTGGGCCCCACAGGGAGTGGAGTGCATTATTTCCCCCTCCAACTCTATTTTGATTTGATCCCTGCCCTCACCCTCACCTTTTGATCACACAGCACTGCCCTTTGATGTGAAGGGCACTGTTTGTCACTGACCACTCGGGTGTTCCCTTTCTTTCTGGTGGTGGAAATTTGAATAAGGATTCGTGCACCTTGTGTCTCTCACTGTGTCTCACACCTGCACACACACACAACATGGGGGCTGGGGAAAAAAAAGAAAACAAAAGAAAGAAAAAAAAAGAAAAAAATCAGCTTCCTATCTTACCAAATGCACAGAACAAGCTAGACATTGAGAGTTCTCAGCATGGAAGTCAGGTGGTGACTTAGTTCGCTGCTGGCTGTAAGGAGCCTCCATGTTGCTCAGCACCAAACACCAACTCAGGGCATGATCCATGGGAATCAGCTGCATGCATTCCTTGTCCATGGACATTGGTATCAAACATTTGCCAACCCATGAGGACTCTCATGGCACCTCTCTGACCCACAGCATCAGTGGCACAGAATTGCATCGCAGGGTGCTCTGGCAGTTAGCATTATAAAGCTGCTGCAAGGGCTCGCTACACACAGCTCATGGATTGGACTGGATTGCATCTGAATGTTCTCATTTGCTCTCTTAGTACTGACCTGCATGCTCACAGCCTTGCCTTACCACCTTCCTTTGTGACAAGCATACTGCATGTTCATTCAAATGACCATGTTGGAAAGGGGTCCAGGCTGACCTTAATCCATTTGGGCAGTGGGCAGAGGTGGGGATGGTGATGGGTGCTGTCTATCAGGATCCCATTACCATGAGTTATGGGCATAGTCCAGGGTCTTAGCCATAATCAGTCATCAGCATAGGTCAGGAGTTATGTTTGACTATAATATAAGGAGTGGGCAACAATAAATCTTGTAGGACCATCATGAACAGTAAGGGAATTGTGTCTTGTCAGTCAGCTATCAACAATTGAGTCATTCATAGAAGTTGGTCAGAGTTCTGCAGCTTTGTCCATTGATTACTGAGAAGGGTGAAAAGTGACTTGTTCTGTTAATGGAGGGATCACTGATGAAAGGTGGGGGAGTAAAGGCTGGAATGGAGGCAGGATGAACATGCTGATTGGAGAGAACCAAAGGTGTATGAGGTGTGTACGTGGAACAGCATCGAAGGGCATGATATGCTTCGCAATGGGTGTTTTTGGCAGTGAGCAAAACTTGGCATCTTCAACAATGTACATTGCATGCAGAGTGAACATGTTGAAGGCTCAAATGCTGGTTAAAGGTAGATTGCACCATGCCATTGCAAATCTAACACTGGCATCTCAGTGATTAGGGGTTCATGGCAGTGACTTAGAAATTAGTTGAATGCTGGAGAAAAAAATATCCCATCACTTGTGAAACTTCCAAGGGTGCTCTTGGATGAGGGGAACATTATTTTATCATCTGTCATGTAAGTATGATAATACTGTCCTGAATAAATGGTAAGTTGAATGATGGTCGGGGGGTTTGGAATGGCAAAGGGTAAGGGTGCAGCAAGCACTCCCTTTTTGATGGAAGGTGGAGGTCACTGAGCTGGGGTGGCACCTTCAACAAGCTGGTGAAAATTCTTGCCAAGGCCGATGATGGAGCAGATGGTAGGGCTGCTGAAGATGTGGTTGCGACCGGTATGGAAGACCGTCCAGTATAGTCCAGTCAGAGTGTGCCACCTCACCCTGGCACTCTGTGCTTTGCACAATTGGGGTAGAAGATGAGACGATATGACAGAGGAACTAGGCAATCAGGAGTAATCTGCCAGAGAGGAGGAGGAGACCACTGAGGAGAAAGGAGGAAGCTGGCAATGTCCATGAAGATCTCAGCTGCATCGGGTGCTACTAATTAGACAAAACTTCATTAATGCTACTAGTTGCAGCTGAGCATCATGGACTGTAGAATAAAAGCAAATTCGTGGAAACCTGAAACAAACACAGAAAATACTGAAGAAACTCAATGGGTCTGGCTGCATCTGTGGAGAAAGAAACCGAGTTAATGCTTTGAATCAAAAATGACTCCCCTTCAGAACACACATTCGACTTGAAATGTTAACTCTGTTTCTCTCTCCAAAAATGCTACCAGACCTGCTGAGTTTCTTCAATATGGACTGTAGAATGAGTGTTGGTCATGAGCTCATGTTTGGAATTATCTTACCTGTAAGTGATGTTCCCTACATTGGGCACTGGGGGCAAAGCAGTGGTGACTCATTGGGATGTAACTCAGGACAGGTTAACCATGTGGCCTGGTGGTTATACAGAGATGAGGGTGAGGGAACAGGGTTGTACATGCGAGGGAGTGTCAACCCTACCTGCTGTGAGCCATGACTTTGTGGTTGCTGTGCCAAGAGATTGCCGATGAGGGACAATGCTAGATTGCCAATGCTAGTCCAGGTGCACAGCAGCCTTTCAAAAATGATGCTTTTATAATGATTTAATGAATCAGTTGCCATCACATTTTCAGATGGCGCATTCTAGATCTGTACAACTCTCACTGAGAAGCTTTTTCTCATCGTCCCACTGAATAAATACCATTGTATTTGTTCTCCAAATTCTGGTTCGTGACTCACTCAAAAGAGGGAATAATTTTGCTTTGTCTGCCTGATCAAACCTCTCATCATCTTGATAGGTTATCTTAGGTCGGCATTTGTTCTTCTGTTTCAAGGGAAATGTTCCTAAATTCACCAACCTTTTCTCACAATTAGATTGCTTAGACCCTGGCAACATCCTGGTAATCCTCATCAGCACCATTTGCAACTCTTCAGATACTGAAATAGCCCATGTCCAAATATAACAAGATCAGGACAATATCCAGGCTCAAGCTGACAAGTGGCAAGTAACATTCACGCCACACAAATGCCAGGCGATGACCATCTCTCCTCAGTAAGACACAATCCAACCTCTGCCCTTGACATTCAATGGTGTTACCATCACTGAACCTTCCACTGTCAACATCCTGTAGGTTACCATTGACCAGAAACTGACTGGACTCACCATTTAAATACAGCAGCTACAGAGCAGGTCAGAGCTAGAAATACTGTGATAAGGAACTCACCTCCTGACTCCCCAAAGCCTGGTCACCATCTACAAAGCACAAGTAAGGAATGTGATGGAATGCTTCCCACTTGCCTGGATGGATACAGCTCCAACAACACTCAAGTAGTTTGACATCTTCCAGGACATAAGAACCCACATGTTTGGCATCACATCCACAAACATACCGTCACTCTGCCAGTGACTCTCAGTAGTAGTGCGAACTATCTACAACATGCTCTAAAGATACTTTCCTAAGATCCTTAGACATTATCTTTAAAACCTATGACCAATTCCATTGAGAAGGGTTGGGGCAGCAGATACATGGGAACACCACCACCTGCACATTCCCCTCAAAGCCACTCACCATCCAGATTTGGAAATATGTCACCATTCCTTCACTGTCACTGGGTCAAAATCCTGAAATTCCCTCCATAGTGGCATTGTGGGTTTACCTAGATCATATGGACTGCAGTGGTATGAGAGGGCAGCTCACCACCACCTTCTCAAGGGCAACAAGGGACAGGCAATGAATGTTGGAACAAACAAAGATACATGATCCATGAGTGAATAAAAACACTTTCTATGACCTTTACATTTTCCCTGAAGTGGGATGGCCAGAATTGTCCACAACCGTTCAGCTGATACCTAACCAATGATTTAGAAATTTCGACTATCTTACAGCCAACTAATCACCTACTAAACCATCTTTTTAACTTGTCTTTTAATCTTTAGGAAATTCTGTAAGCACAGTAAAATCTTTTTATTCATCTTAGTCTTTCAAATCTATAATATTTATAGTTTAGGGTCTTCGCATTTTATTCCTTTCACAGTTCCTCACTTCACACTTGTCTACATTAGATTTTATCTGCCATGTTTTGCCCCTTTCACAGTCCTGTTTATTTTCTGGATATTTACCCTGATTAAACATCATTATCCATTACTTTGACAAGGTTTTATCATTGTAAGTTTTCTAATATTGTTTCCTACACCCAAATCAAAGTCATCCAGTCATAGAGTCATAGAGATGGACAGCACTGAAACAGACCCTTCCGTCCAACTTGGTCAGGCCGGACCAGATATCCCAACTTAATCTAGTCCCCTTTGCCAGCATATCCCTCTAAACCCTTCCTATCCATCTACCCATCCAGATGCCTTTTAAATTCTGTAATTGTACCAGCTTCCACCACTTCCTCTAGTAGCTCATTCCATACATGTACCATCCTCTGCGTGAATAAGTTGCCCCTTAGGTCTCTTTTATATCTATCCCCTCTCACCTTAAACCTATGCCCTCAAGTTCTGGACTCCCCTACCCCAGGGAAAAGAATTTGTCTACATATCCTATCCATCCCCCTCATTTTATAAACCTTGATGAGGTCACCCCTCAGCCTCATGGCCCAGGGAAAACAGCCCCAGCCTATTCAATCTCTCCCTGTAGCTCAAATCCTCCAACCCAGCAACATCCTTGTAAATCTTTTTTGAACCGTTTCAAATTTCACAACATCCCTCTGATAGGAAGGAGACCAGAATATCATGCAATATTCCAAAAATGGCCTAACCAATGTCCTGTACAGTCACAACATGACATCCAAATTCCTACACTCAATGCTCTGACCAATAAAGGAAAGCATACCAAACACCTTCTTTACTATCCTATCTACCCTCAACTCAACTTTCAAGGAACTATGAACCTGCACTCCAAGGTCTCTTTGTTTAGCAATACTCCTCAGAACCTTACCATTAAGTGTATAAGTCCTGTTCTGATTTGCATTTCCAAAATACAGCACCTCACATTTATCTAACTTAAACTCCATCTGCCACTCGTCAGCCCATTGGCCCATCTGATTAAGATCTCGTTGTACTTTGAGGTAACCTTCTTCGCTGTCCACTATACTTCAAGTTTTGGTGTCATCTACAAACTTACTAACTATTCCTCCAATGTTCACATCCAAATCATTTATATAAATTACGAAAAGCAGTGGACCCAGTACCAATCCTTGTGGCACACCACTGGTCACAGGCCTCCAGCCTGAAAAGCAACCCTCTACCATCACTCTCTGTCTTCTACTTTGAGCTTGTTTCATATCCAAATGGCTAGTTCTCCCTATATTCCATGAGATCTAACCTTACTAACCAGTCTACCATGAGGAACTTTGTCAAAGGCCTTACTGATGTCCATATAGATCATGGCCTCCACTCTGCCCTGTTATTTCTTCAGAAAACTCAGTCAAGTTCATGAGACATGTTTTCCCATGCACAAAGCCATGCTGACTATCTCTAATCAGTCCTTGCCTTTCCAAATACATGTGCATCTTGTCCCTCCAACAACTTGCCCACCACTGATGTCAGGCTCACCAGTCTATAGTTCCCTGGGTTGTCCTTACCACTTACTTATATTGTGGCACCATGTTAGCTAACCTCCAGTCTTCTGGCACCTCACCTGTGACTATTGATGATACAAGTATCTCAGCAAGGGATCCAGCAATCTCTTCCCTAGCTTCCTACAGAGTTCTAGGGTACATCTGATCAGGTCCTGGGGATTTATCCACTTTTATGTGTTTTAGGACATCCAGCACCTCCTCCACTGTAATATGGACATTTTTCAAGATGTCACCATCTATGTCCCCACATTCTATATCTTCCATGTCCTTCTCCACAGTAAACACTAATGCAAAATACTTGTTAAGATCTCCTGCAAATCCTTTGGCTCCACACAAACGCTGCCTTGCTGATCTTTGAGGGGCCCTATTCTCTCCCTAGTTACCCTTTTGTCCTTAACTTAATTGCAAAATCCCTTTGCATTTTCCTTAACACTATTTGCCAAAGCTATCTCATGTCCCCTTTTTGCACTCCTGATTTCCCTCTTAAGTATACTCCTACTACCTTTATACTGTTCTAAGGATTCATCCAATCTCTGCTCTCTGTACCTGACATGCGCTGCTTTCTTTTTCTTAACTAAAATCTCAACTTCTCTAGTCATCCAGCATCCTCTACACCTATCAGCCTTACTTTCACCCTAACAGTAATGTACTGTCTCTGGACTCTCGTTATCTCATTTTTGAAGACTTCCCATTTTCCTACCATTCCTTTACCTGCAAACATCTGCTCCCAGTCAGCTTTTGAAAGTTCTTTGAGGGGTCCTATTCTCTCTTTAGTTACCCTTTTGTCCTTAACATAATTCCTGAAGAAGGGCTTATGCCCGAAACGTCGATTCTCCTGTTCCCTGGATGCTGCCTGACCTGCTGCGCTGTTCCAGCAACACATTTTCAGCTCTGATCTCCAGCATCTGCAGACCTCACTTTCTCCTTTTGAAAGTTCTTGCCTAATACCGTCAAAATTAGCCTTTCTTCAATTTAGAACTTCAACTTTTAGATCTGGTCTATCCTTTTCCCTCATTATTTTAAAACTGATAGCATTATGGTCGCTGGCCTCAAAGTGCTCCCCCACTGATACCTCAGTCACCTGCCCTGCCTTATTTCCCATGAATAGATCAAGTTATGCACTTTCTCCAGTATGTACAGATCACAAGTGAACAAACACTAAAACTGACTTCTGAATAACTGCAAGAGTCAGAATCACTGCAAAACTTGAACCACTCCTCCTTGTCTGAAAAATACCCTTCCACACCACCCGTTGTTTCCTGTCACAGAACCACAAATCCACAACATCACTTTCCCTATAATCCATGGGTTTCCATCTCCTTAATAAGCCTCCTGTGTGCCTGTTTGTGCACACACGTTCTATCAATATGCTGTATGACTCTCTGACTCTAAAAGCATTCATGGAACTGAGGATCAATGTCCCAGGTAGTGAATTAGAAGTGAATTTGGCGCCCTGGGTATTATACTCTGCAATAATCATTGACCTGAAAATGTTGTATATGTCTCCTAGGTTGCCTGTAGGACTAATGTCATTCTTGACGACTTCAACTATTGTGCTTTTCACCTCAGTCTTGTAGAGAGATGCATCAACAATGTCAGGTCAAATCCTGTGGGCATAATTGGTATTCACAAAGTTAATCAGATGCTTCCTGTCCCTGAGAGTATTACTTTCTATTTGAGATGAACTCTTGTTGTCAACCCCAGGCTGATTGAGAGAATTTCACACGGCTGCTTTCCTCTGTGGAATAATTAAAAGGACGTAACCCAGATCAGAACAGCTGTAATGAAGTCATCCATAAAACAAACACATCTGGCACTCAGTAAACCTGTGCAAGAGCCTGACTTCAGATGCTCTCCACAGTCTGCAGTTAGTGGAGCTGAAAGATCAAAATTAATTAAAACAACAGTCCTTTGTTTAAGAATTAAGTTTATCATTTGACTTAGAAGAAAAAGACAAGGCCTTCCATTTGTTTCACTTCCTGAATACAAAGTGAGAACATTTTATCACTTTTGGTGTATCTATTTCATATTATACAGCAGAAAGACTTTGAATTTTACAGGCTACACAGAATACGCAATATACATGTTAAGAGTCTACCTACGTTCAAGTGCAATTGAGAGCAATTATTTACGATTCAATTCTCACCCCCCCAGAATGGGCAAATCAATATCCAAGGCATTTTAGAATCAGCAAGGTTGTGTCCAGATGGCCTATGGAGTACAAGGTGGTGACTATTTCTGATAGTTCAGGCCATAAACATTCCTTATCATATATCTCCTCAGTATTTCTCAATAATGATTGGCCAAGAGCTCCTTGAGAAATGGAGAGATTAGGCAGTCCTCCATTAATTCCACACACCCTCGATAAGGTTAATCCCAGAGACAGTCATCACTGTTGGGGAAGGCTCCTCCATGGACCAAGGAATATAAGAAAAGGAGGATTGCCCCCACCCACATCACCTGACCCTATCCCTGACATGGAGCAAATTTGGCAGTTTCTTAATGTGGGCAAAGGTTGGCCCAACAGTGGATGAAATTGTGAAATCATTGAAAGGGCAAAGACATGAATAATACCTGCCCTGTCAGTAACGATTCATTGATTTTATAGTCACTTTAGATACACACAACTTCTTCCCTCCCTTTATTTATTGTTCCCATTTTCTAAGATTTTCACAGAGACAGAGCATTTCTGCTTTCCACAAACTCGACCCAAGGAATAGTGCCCCGGATAGGCAGATTTTAATTCTGGGTGGCAAAGTTCCCTAGGAAGTTGTCCAGGTGGCTCCCAGAATGAGAATGCAGACTGTGTGTGAGAGCTGGCCATACCATAATCTCCTCAGCGGTTAAAACTGAGCCGAAGAGTAAGCTTTCACTGAGAGATAAATATGACTATCAGACAATGTACAATAGATCCCTGTGGATCTCCAATTGTCCCATCCCACAGAAAGCTTTTTCCACTTAGAATCAGATAATGATAAGGCACAGAGAAAGACATTGCGCCCATCATGCCTGTGTTATCTGTCTGAGAGAGGTATCTAATTAATTGAACTCTGATAGCTCTGCACAATTATCTTATCAAATATTGATCCAATTCACTTTTCTGAAACTTACTTTTGAGTCTGTCTCCACCAGACGTATAGAGCAGCTTGCAATTACTCACAGAATTTTATAAAAATCCCTCGTGTCACCATTGGATCTTTTATTAATCAATGGAAATTAAATAAAAACAAAATGCTTGCAGGGACAGAAATATTGGTAGCCAAAGGGGGTACTTTTCTGCCAATGGAAGCATTTTTCCTTCCTTACTTTTACCATTCCTGATTTTGAATCATCCCCGAAACCATCTCTGTCCTAAGGAGAGCAATCCCAGCTCTCCTCTATATATGTGGAGCCCTCAATCCATTCTACTGAACATCCTCTGCACCCTCTCCAAGGCCTGGATATCCTTTAGAGAGTGTAGTGCTATGAATTGAACACTGTATGCCAGCTGAGGCCCAACTATAAAAGCTCAGCATAACCTCAGCATTTGTACCCTATTACCTTGAATCTTAGGCCCCAGCAGATCCAGGAATAGAGTCTTTAGTAAAGCTAAAAATAGGTTGCTTTCCCAGACATTGAGAAAATAGGACTGCCTGACTGCAAGTCGTGAGGAGCCAAGTGAAGCAATTTGCAGCTTATTGAGGCCCAGTTAAGGAGGTTGACTTGGATTTTCCAACTGGCCTCCAAATGTTTGCAGGTGCCAGAGGTCGGAATAACTGAGCTGTCTGGAGGTGATTTCCTGGAAGCCGACAGCACTCCAGGCAGGCCAAGACATCCTCTGGGCCTGCTCATATCCAATAGTAGCAGTCACAGAACACCCTGAGGAATGATTCCCACCCACCTTAACCAATGTTGCCACATCCCTCCCAAAATCAACATCCCCATGGTCTCGCGAAATGTCTAATAAATTCTTTTCTTGGTCGACCAGGTTAGTTTTCAGATTTTGATAAAAGCAAATTATTGCAAGTGCTGGAAATCTGAATCAAACATTGAGAATGCTGGAGAAACTCAGCAGGTCTGGCAGCATCTGTGGAGAAAGAAAGAGAGTTAACATTTGAGTCCAATATGACTCCTTCTTCAGAATCCTTTATGTTTGCTTTGGACCTAGATAATTGTCTATGAATTTGACGGAGCTCAAGTTTGACTGATGTAACTTTTTATGTCCAAGTAGATTGCCTTCTCTACCCTGTTTGGTTCCAGGTTTGCAAACTGACTGTGCGGAGGCAGGAAATTACAGTGGGAACATCTTGGCATAGCAGATTGGTATGTTCTATCTGGAGTTTGTGCTTCTCAGTGCTGACTTTCCTTTGCAAGTAGCAATCCTTGAACAGGCAAACTTTCTGAATAATTTTTAATGCACATTTAACAAAACAAATGCCACCCAGTACACATTTAGGCTTTCCCTCTTTTAGAATCCTATACTCCTGAACCTTCCATTTAGCATATGTTAGGTCAGGGAAGTATAATTGTCTGGAAAGGGAGAGTTCTTGGAGGGGTCATTTCCTTGCTGTAGGACCAGACCCTCATTAATCCATTGTTGATGTATCCAAACTGCTGGAACTTACATCATCCTTCTCCTGCCAGACATATCAGCTGACAGATCCTATGAAATGCATTGGAAAGTAATTTGTTCTTTTACTTTGCAGTTCTGTTCAACCTACTTCCAACCTTGCTCTATCTGATAATTGAGCCAAGCAACAATTTTATTCTACTCTCTTCAGGTAGAGTGAAGGCAGTCCAATCAAATATTAAATTACATGTTAGAAAGGAAAAGGACTATTCAGTTTTGCACCAAATAGAACTTTGCTTCTTCTAGAGAGAACCACGAGTGACAAGCAGCAAAAGCTTATATTTCTAAAGCCCTGTAATGTTGTAAAATATCTGGAGACATGCAAATGAATGTCATCATAAAAAAATGTCAAACCAAAGGAGACAGGACAAAGGATGGGCATTGCACTTGTGGAAGGATGTGAGGGCATTGGAGACAATGCAGGAAAGATTCATGAGAATGGTTCCAGGATGAGGAAGTCCAGGATGAGTCTGTTTCAGTGTAAAGGACATGGAAGAAGGTGCTCCCACACTAAACATACTGTACTCGATATTGAGTCCTGAAGGCTGTAGTGTCCCCCAGAGCAAAATGAGATGCTGTTCTTCCGGCTTGAGCTGAATTTAATTGGATCACTGCAGCAAGCCCCAGACAGAGATGTTTACCAGGAAACACAGTGGTGTGTTGAAATGGCAGGCAGGTCCTTGGGAAAGAAAAGGTTAAGAAGAGTTTTTGCAGAGGCAGCCAAAATCACATGGAGCCTGGATAGAATAGATAGGGAGAAACTGTTTCCATTAGCAGAAGGAGAAAGAACCAAAGGGTATCTAATTAAAATGATTAACAAAACAGGTCAGAGGCTATGAATACTGCTGCAAATGACTCACCTTCTGAATCCCCAAAGCCTTGTCACCATCTATAGGGCACAAGTCAGGAGTGTGATGGAATACTCTCCACCTATTTGGATGGGTGCAGCTCCAACAACACTCAAGAAGCTTGACACCATCCAGGACAAAGCAGCCTGCTTAATTAATACTACATCCACAAGCAACTACTCTCTCCACCACTGATGCTCAATAGCAGCAGTTTGTACTATCTACAAGATGCACTGCAGAAATTCACCAAAGATCCTCAGACAGCACCTTCTAAACCCACAACCACTTCCGTCTCAAAGGACAAGGGCAGCAGATATATGAGAACACCATCTGCAAGTACACCTCCATGCCACTCACCATCCTGACTTAGAATCTTGGCATTTCCTCCTTAAGGGCATTGCAGAATGTGGACTGCAGTGCTACAAGAAGGCAACTCACCATCTCAATGGCAGTTAAGAACAGGCAATAAACGTTGGCCCAACCAGCGACACCCTTTTCCAATGATTGAATTAAAAAAAGAGGCAATGTGGCTGATGTTTTTTTAAAGCAGCAAGTGGCTTGCACTGACTAAGATGGTGTTGGAGATTGATTCAATTCAGGCTTTCAAAAGAGAATTAAATGACATATCTGAAAATATTTGAAGGGATCGAGGAAAAAGCAGAAGTGGCAAGAGGTTTGCCACTCATGCAGACAGGATTGCAATGGGTCAAATAGTCTTCTCTGTGCTGTAATCTTTCTATAATTGGATAAAATGCTTGGTGAAAGCAGTCTGTTTGTAAAAGACTCTGAAAGGAGGAGACAGAGGTCGAGAGACAAGAGTTTAAGGGATGCAATTTCAAATGTACAGTCTCGATAGTTACTCATGGCTAAACAGACGTCAATCATTTTGCTGTGGACTCAGCTTTTACCAAACTTGTCTTAGCTATTAGCAGTTCAGTCTTTGCTGACTAGGGGAACTACATGGTGGGGAAAGGGAAACGGAGTAAAGGGAAGCAGTGAGAAATGAATCAGAATCAGATATCACGGTTTCCCAAACAGATCACACATTCAATGTTACATTGAATAAAGAAGCATAGCTGATGTGCTACTTACAATTCCGTGGTTCTACCTGGAAAAATGCTGCTGGCAAATTGAAGCAGATGGTGTTAAGTGGGTGTTCATTTTCCTCCCTAACTAAAGCAGAACAACAAATGATGAAGAATTGACAGCCAAACCTGTGCAAAAAACTCTCTATTGTAGGACCTTCTGTCATTCTGTAGTTAACATGTTGGTTTTGACATTTGATCATTGTGAATTCGTTGCTGGTGTGGACAGGCAGCGAAGGAAGGATTTAATATGGGGGCTGCTGATGTATGCTATTTATGTGCCAGAGATAGATTACTTGCCAGGTTGGTAAAGGCTCCTCTCTAGAAGGGAATAGGTCTGAAAAAGGTATTAAGCATCCTTACGTGAGCAGCATTTGATTGCCCAGGTGACAGTTTCAGCCACTTTGCTGCCAATTTCTTGGCCAAAGGTCTTTCTTTGAGAATTGCCACATCTTGTGATAAATTGGATTGTTGATGTGATTGGAACTACACTCTGCACAGAAACATCAACAGCATTAAGTATGAGCTAAAAAAAGACTTGTGTAAGAAAAATTAGGGACTGAAGTTGAATGCTTCATGATGGAGGCAATGAAAAGAAATGAATGGAAATCTTATTGGAAATAATTTTCCATTCACTACTAATTGGTGTTTTTCTATTGATCATTTAGTGCAGTGGAATCACCTGTATTCAAAAGGGAAGAATTTCATTATCCTTTCACTTCCTATCCATTCCACATCTTTCAATGATGTGTAGGCAAAACTTACAAGTACTCTTTAAGTTGCATCCTACAATCCCCAACGTACAACCTGAGTGTCCAACTGGTATTGTGGATTGGACTTGGTAGCCTTTATTTAGTTAATTTCATAATCTCAGGGTTTCCTAATGATTGTTACAGTGACTGAATTACCTCCGAATTTTAATCAATGTGGGAAACATGGGGATTGGCTTAAGTCATAGAATCACAGAGCACAGAAACAGACAATTTGCCACAAGGCATTGTGTTTGGATAGTCCCAAGGGGTAAGTCCCCAACTTGGAAGGTGTGATTGATTTCCAAGATTGTCTGATCACCTTGATAAAGGAGAGCTGGGAAGAGATGGTTTGTAGTGGAGATGGGAGGAGTTTGTGATCACCTTCTAGTGTCTTTTGCTTTTGGGCATGGCCTCTGCATCACCAATTCTGATCGACAGATCTTCACAGGTATTCGTTATCAATTACATTTCACTTCAGGCTAGTGGGCGTCCCAAAAATTAATTGACTTTAGAGTGAGTTTTGAAATTGTGTCATACGGGAGAGATGGAAAGTGAAGCATTATGAGATCTACGTTTAGAATATGAAATGTTATTTTTCTTTTGAACACCAAGTGCACATGGTTGCCCAGGAGAAAAATACATATTCAAGAAAGAGAAACTTTTTTTTAGATTTTAAAGACACCAAGAGGAGAAAACAGGAATATGGCTCTGAGATAGAGGATCAGCCATGACCATTTTGAATGGTGGGCAGGCTTGAAAAACTGAATGGCCTATTCCTGTTCCTAGATTCTTTGGAATTTAAAGCAAATTGCAAGAGGTTCTCTTTTTATTTAAAGGGTAAATAAAAGAGTAAATGAAATGAGTGCTGTTTCTCTAGAAAGTGATAATGGAGTGGTAACAGTAGATGAAAAGAGAAGTAGACGTGAAATAAATAAACATTTTGAACATTCTTACAGAGAGTGCAAAAAATCACAATAGTAGTTTTAAATTAGAAAGTAGAAGGGAGAAGCAAAGCAAAATTATAATCACAAGGAAAACAATATAAAGCAATTTGATGGATCTGCGGACAGGCAAGTCTCTGAGTTCAGATAGACTTTATCCTGGGGTCTTAAAACATTTTGTTCATGAGGTAATAGATGGTACTCTTTCAAAATTCACTCTATATCAGGAATGGTTCCTTCACACTGGAAAGTAGCAAATCTCATGCCTCTTTTGAAGAAGGAAAGGAGGCAGAGAATAAGAAACAACAGGCCTGTTAGCTTGATGTCAGTCATGGGAAAGTGATATTATGGAGATTTTAAGTGCATGTTTAGAAAATCTCACAGTAGTTCGGAGGGGTCCGCACAGTTTCATCAACAGGAAATCATGTTTCACCAATTTACTGGAGTTTTTTGAAGGGGTAATACACCGTGTTGATAAAGGGAGCCTGTAAGTATACTGTACTTGGATTTTGAGAAGCTATTGGATAAGGTACTATATCAAAGTTTATTGGAGAAAATAACTGTTTACATTGTAGGGGTAATGTCTGGGCATGGCTGTAAGATTAGTTAGCTGACACAAAATAGTGTGTATAAATTTGTCTGATTGACAGGATATGAGAATTGGAATCCTGCAGGGGTCTATGTCAAGTTAACATCAATGACTTAGATGAGGAAGTGAAGACATGGCAACTAAATTTGCACATGACACAAAATGGATATGTTGTGAAGAAGACTTAAGGAAATTTAGATAGACGTAGATAGCTTGGGTGAGTGAGCAGAAATCTGGCAGGTGGAGGATAATGTGGGGAAAATGTGAAGTTGTTCACGCTGGCAGGAAGAATAAAAAAAGTAGAATATGACCTAAACAAAGCATGGCTGCAAAACTCTGAGGTGCAGAACGTTTAGGTGTTCTGGTTCAGTTTAAATCACCCTATTTAAGGAAGCATGCAAGTGCATTGGAGACAGCCAGTGGAGGTTTATTAGATTTGAGCATGTTGGACAGGATGGGTTTAGATTAGATTACATGGAATTAGATTAGATTACATTACAGTGTGGAAACAGGCCCTTCGGCCCAACAAGTCCACACCGACCCGCCGAAGCGCAACCCACCCATACCCCTACATTTACCCCTGACCTAACACTACGGGCAATTTAGCATGGCCAATTCACCTGACCCTGCACATCTTTTGTGACTGTGGGAGGAAACCGGAGCACCCGGAGGAAACCCACGCAGACACAGGGAGAACGTGCAAACTCCACACAGTCAGTCGCCTGAGGCGGGAATTGAACCTGGATCTCAGGCGCTGTGAGGCAGCAGTGCTAACCACTGTGCCACCGTGCCGCCCACTGGAGTTTAAAAGAGTAAGGGCTGACTTGACTGAAGTGTGTAAGATCCTGAATGGTCTTGACAAGTTGGATGTGGAAAAAAAACATTAGGGGTAAGTCAGTCAGAAGTAGGACGCTGTTTTAAAATTAGGGGTCAGCCTTTTGGGACAGAGGCGAGGAGAATAATTTGTCTCTCAGAGGATTGTAAGACTTTTGAACTCTGCCTCAGACTGCGGTGGAGGAGGTGTCATTGAATATTTTTAACACAAAGATGAATAGAGTGTTGTTAGGCAAGGGAAAGACCAAATGAAAGTGGAATTCAAAACACAAACAAATCAGCCATGATCCTAATGAATAATGGAGCAGGCTTGAGGAGCTGAAGGGCCTACTTTTTCTCTCATAATCATTTGTTTGTATGACGTAAGGGATGAGATATGTGATGAAACTTCCAGGGATAGATTTATTCACATAGTTGACAACCATATTGTTGATTAAAAACCAGAAGAATTGGGAATGCCAGCATCAGAAACAGAAATTGCTGGAAAAGCTCAGCTGATCAGGCAGCATCTGTGGAGAGAAATCCAAGTTAATATTTCAGTTCCAGTGACTCTTCCTCAGAGCTCTTGTCTTGTTGATTAATTTTGCCCCCCGAATCAGGAACCCTTGGCTTAACAAGTGACCCACCCATTGAAATCAAATCAAACCATAAGGGAAACGGGTGGACAGGGAGGGGCTGTCCCACAGGCCAGTGATCCGAAATCGGTTGTGTCACATTTCTAGGCGTCTCGGCAGACAAAAGCCCATATCCAGAGCTTGGGCAATCCAGTCAGAATGGGCTTGCATGTGTCACTCTCTGCGGAGACAAACACAAAGCGCCCAGCTGGGTTGCAGAGCGAGGTGTCTGATGAGCTCAGAGATGCATGATGAATAGATGTTGTTTGCCAAAAGAAGCTGTCACCCCTTTCAAGTTAAGCTGTCACCTCATTGTGAAAGGTCACGTGACCAGTACAGGAGGAGCTGTCAAACTGGCTCCTCAGAAAGGGGAAGTTGGTATGTCAGTGCGGCCTCTGGAACCAGGAATTATATACCCAGGTCGATCAATGGTAACTCTGCATAAGAACACTGTATTAGTAATCCTGTAGACTGGACCCAATCATCCCCTCTCTGGGTCACCTGACCAGCTGTTTTAAAGGGGCAGGCCCCCCAAGTACATGCATAACAAAAGTACTATCAACATTTTTGGGGAGTGGCCATTAGAACAGTGCATGTTCCATGTTTGTTTTTGTCAAACAGACAGAACAGTCTGTTAAGAGGACACTTGCTTTCATACACAAATGCACCAGGAAGGAATATCAATCCTAAGGAATTCAAATGCTTTTCTCTCTTGTGTGCTTCAATCAAACATTCCCAGTCAGAAATTACATGAGCGAGAAGTATTTTCCCCATCGGCTCAACATGCATCAGTTTTCAACACAGTCAGATTAACCCTTAAACCAGAATTAATAGTTTTCATCACCCATCAGTCAGTCACCCTTGAGGCTGAATAAATGCTAAATATATTGCTGTCCCATTACTCCACTGTGCTGATGTGGCTCACCCCACTGCCCCAAAACTTCACTGTGCTGATGTGGCTAACCCCACTGTCCCAATACTCCACTGTGCTGATGTGGCTCACCCCACTGTCCCAATGCTCCACTGTGCTGATGTGCCTCACCCCACTGTCCCAATACTCCACTGTGCTGATGTGGCTCACCCCACTGTCCCAATACCCCACTGTGCTGATGTGGCTCACCCCTTTGTCCCAATACCCCACTGTGCTGATGTGGCTAACTCTTTGTCTCAATACCCACTGTGCTGATGTGGCTCACCCCACTGTCCCAATACTCCACTGTGCTGATGTGGCTCACCCCTTTGTCCCAATACCCCACTGTGCTGATGTGGCTAACTCTTTGTCCCAATACCCACTGTGCTGATGTGGCTCACCTCACTGTCCCAATACTCCACTGTGCTGATGTGGCTCTCCCCACTGACCCAATACCCCACTGTGCTGATGTGGCTCACCCCACTGTCCCAATAGCCCTCTGTGCTGATGTGGCTCACCTCACTGTCCAAATACCCCACTGTGCTGATGTGGCTAACTCTTTGTCCCAATACTCCACTGTGCTGATGTGGCTCACCCCATGTCCCAATACTCCACTGTGCTGATGTGGCTAACTCTTTGTCCCAATACCCCACTGTGCTGATGTGGCTCACCCCACTGTCCCAATACCCCACTGTGCTGATGTGGCTCACCCCACTGTGCCACTAAGCACCCCAAGCCCCACCTTCAACGGAAATGGTTTTCCTTCCCTGTCCTCCTCCCTGTGCCAAATGTTGTTGTTTCCCCGCAAGTCATTATCTTGGCCTTAGAGTCCTTCCTGTTGCGTACCTGAGATTTACATTCCCTTCGGTTTATCCCAGCACAGTGAAGTGCCCATTCCTGCTCATTTGATCCCAGTCGTGAATCTCGGATCAATCACTCTGTTATATCTTCTAGGTTATCTCCAGTACTGAGAGTTAGAGAACTATAAATTGAGCCACAGTGCCTCAGGTATAATGATCCTCAGAATGGTAGGCAGAATTACTTAGTATAGGTAAAAAGAGGTAAAAAGAGGTACCCACTCCAGGTACTGGCTCCGACCCCACTCCCAGCTCCACACCCACACCAGCTCCCAGCTCCCAGCCCTGCCGAGTTTTCACCATCCCCCCAGACCTCCCCCTCACTGAGGACGAACGATCAGTCCTCAGCAAAGGACTCACCTTCGTCCCCGTCCGTCCACGCATCAATGAATTTAATACACGCCGTGACATCGAACAATTATTCCGTCGCCTCCGCCTCCGAGCTTACTTTCACAATCAGGACTCCCGCCCACCTTCCGAGGACCCCCTCGCCCACCTCCAACACACTGCATCCACCTGGACACCCCGCGCTGGCCTATTACCTGCCCTCGACCCCTTCATTTCCA